>NC_090250.1:57212483-57244983 GCF_037325665.1 Littorina saxatilis | reverse complement strand
AGCAGTGCGCGCTGTTTACTCGGTTACCACAAGGCTTATTAGAGTGGTGCGCGCTACTCTAAAGGTTACCCACAAGCAGTGATCGAGTGGCGTCACTCGATTTTGTCCAGGCCCCGAACCCCTGCCCGATTTTTCATCCAGATTAGGACTTAGGTTTTGTTTTCAAAGAGTAAGTTAGATCGCTAGGGTACCTACGGGTCATGCCCGATTTTCCAGCATTGTAAAGACTCAGATTTTATTTGTTAGTGTAGTGTTTAGACTGTGTTAAAGCCAACCTAGACTCTTTATAGATATACTTTCTATGGAAGGACCCGCGTATGTTTTCTTTTGATGTTTTTGTTTGAATACAATTGGAAATCCTATTACACTCTTGTTGACTTTGTATTTTGTTCGTCTGTTCGTCTGGTGCGTGTGGTTTGAATGCCATCCTGACAAATGTCCTTTAAGACCGCACGCACAGTAACACCTTAGACGCAGACAGTTTCCGTGAAGCTACCACCGCTCGGCTTTACAAATGTTTGGGAGTGATCCGTCTGAAAAGTGTAACCATGAAAAGTAGTTCTGACACTTTATTGAATGTTTGGGAGTGATCCGTCTGAAAAGTGTAACCATGAAAAGTAGTTCTGACACTTTATTGAATGTTTGGGAGTGATCCGTCTGAAAAGTGTAACCATGAAAAGTATTTCTGTGACCTCAAAATGTCATGTGTATACTTAAGTTGTTTAAACTTCAATTCAAGTTTTGCTGTTAGTTTAATTAAGGTATCTTTAATCTATTATTTTCGTCATTTATTTGTATTCATCTCCTCACAATTGCACCGTTTTTAGGCTTTGTTCAGAGATTGAATTGCATCTGCGTTTTTTGAGCATACCGCTTCCATTTTTGAGATCAAAGAAATGTTTTGTTGTTGTAAATCGTTTGAAGCTCAAAGACAGTTGCTTGAGCTTACGTTTTCTTAAAGAAACGGTTATGCTTTGTTCAGTTTCAAACAACTCTTCCGCAAAAGGTATTCTTGTGTGACCTGACAACATAACTCAGCACAAGGAACCCCGTAAACCGTTTTGCATAACTGCCTTTTCTTTTGATCTCCACCCCCCTCGTACCATTTCTCCTGTCTTTCTTACTCTGTCAGGTAAAAAAATCAAATTGTGTTGAAGATGCAGCACACGGAGTTTCTGAACGCCTTAAAGGGGCAGTGCAGGGGTCATATGGGTCACAGCTTTGCTGAAACAACGACTTGTCTATTTGTCGCAGATAACGACACAAACAGCCAAAATCTTTACGGGGCAGTGCAGGGGTCATATGGGTCACAGCTTTGCTGAAACAACGACTTGTCTATTTGTCGCAGATAACGACACAAACAGCCAAAATCTTTACACAACTATCTCACAGATGCCTGAACATACCTTCAGTGTTGCCAGCCAAATGAAACGTTACGCGGTTTGTTAGTTCGCATCTCCTGGCAAAATGTAATGAACATTTCCCGTGATCACGTTCTGGGTCTGAAGGCTGTGTGCGGTATGTCACAATGTAATGAACATTTTCCGTGATCACGTTCTGGGTCTGAAGGCTGTGTGCGGTATGTCAGAATGTTCAGACCCAGACCGTGATCACGGGAAATGTTCATTACATTGTGACATACCGCACACAGCCTTCAGACAGACAGACAGACAGACAGACAGACAGACAGAACAAGAACAAGAACAGGAAAAAGAACACATCTTTAATTGTCTAAGGCCACAGCTCCCTTACAATAGTGGTTAAAATGACGGTAATGGTATGCACACAGATCGAACGAACGAACGAACGAACGAACTAACTTTATTACTCAAGGATGGAGATTTTAGGCTCACGCCTAGTCTTACAATCTGTCCCTGCTAAACTAAGACATAAAAATAAAGACAATAAAAGGACAATTGTCAATCGCAATCATACAGTATTACTAATTACAACATTACCTATACGAATACATAATGCATGATAGAACATTGAAATGTACATGTATGTCAATATAATACAAAGGAAAAGAAAAGTCGACTCGCACACACACGCGCGCCGCATGCCTGCAATCACGTTCGCACTCAATACAACACACACACACACTCACACACACACACACACACACACACACACACACACACACACACACACACATACACACACACAGGGAGAGACATAGAGAAATACAGACAGACAGACAGACAGACAGACAGACAGACAGACAGACAGAGTCAGACAGACCGAGATTGAGAGAGACAGAAAGAGAGAGAAAAAGAGACAGGGAGAGACAGACAGACAGACAGACAGACAGACAGACAGACAGACAGACATACAGACAGACAGACAGACTGTCACGTTTCAATATATCACTTAAGGTGATTATGAAACGGTTAGTTACTACTAACCAACTAACCACACCACGATCCACTCTCGCAGTCATACAATTTAATAGAGACAACAAAAGTATAAGTTTCAGACGCCTGTTTATGTAAAAACTCGCCACCTCCCTCGAGACTTCACTCAAAATATGTTCTTTTACGTTCACAAAACGTAATAAAACCCCGTGGTCACTGACAAAATGCCAGTTAGAATATAGAAAATTATAGTAACACGCTGATCCCGTGTAAAGATAAGAAAATACGACTGTTCTGCTCCAAAAGTGCTAGTTCATGCAGGTGTCACACACCCCACGTTGTCACTACTCGAAAATAATCACAGATAACATAAAAGACAACGGTGGTCAACGGGGTGCATAAGACATGGTGCACTTAGCTTTCTTTCGCCACTGGGTGGACGTCCTGTAATTAGTCTTTTAGCCTCCACAACTGCTCCGTCGAATGAAGTGCTGGTTAGCGTGGTGACGAAGCAGGGAACTGTGGAGGCATCAGGCGCCGCACCCAGTCGCTGGTTAGCTGGTTAGCCGGTTCGCTGGTTAGCTGGTTAGCCGGTTCGCTGGTTAGCCGGTGTGCTGGTTAGCGTGGTCCCCCAAAAGGCAGCCGAACAGAAGTTAGGAGAACGAAGGCTGCAAACAGAAAGCATCGGTGCACTAAACATGTCAGCTACCCCTCACCCTCCACCTTTAAACATGTCATCTTTACATATCTCATCGAGCACGTGGGCCTGCACAAAATTAATGGACTTTTCCCAACAAAACAGCCGTCTTTTCGTCTTTCTCTCCCTATCTGCAAAAACCATATACAGATTAGTATTTTAGCGTCACAGAGAGCAAATTATGCGCTAACCTGGAGAGAACAACAGAGAGTATTTCATTCCACAAACACAGACTCGTCAACAGCGTTAAATAATGATTTATTACCTCAAACAGCCTATGAATGTAGCACTCTCATGGAAGCAAAACCCGCTTCCTCCCTGGAACGGCCTCTGTTCGTCAACAGTGACAACATCCAGAAAAACCCTTGCCAAATACTTATGCGAAAACCATCGCACGGCGAAAGGAAAGTTAACGACTCGTCCTCAGCGAAACATGTGGTGGTGAGAAGGTGATAACTGGTTGAAGATCCTCTAGAGTGCCGAATATTCTATTCGGTGAAAACCATCATACTCTAGAGACCCCTGTATTGATCCTACTTCTTCTGCCGCTGAGTGTCAAGTGCGCCGTCCTTGTGTCTCTCACAGACCACCTAGACAATAACACGTGACTGACCTTGTCACATATCAAGTTCAGCTATCGACAATTCTGCCCCGATAGCAAAAACCCCTCCGTGAAATGCGTGCAAAAACAGAAATCTCGTGCTTGTTTGGCGCTGTCAGCAGAATCCGCATCCGGTGACGGAAAACAGACGCTTTCTGTCGCACTGGATCAAGAGAGGGCACCCCACCGAGTGACCTTTTTCTTGATCCCTGTCACCTAATCGTGACACAGACAGACAGACAGAAAGACAGACAGACAAATAAAACGATAGACGGAGAGAGAGCTGCTTCAAGATAGTATAATATATGTCTGATTGATACCGGATCTCGCAATCGTTAGCTGATTTCCACTGGAACGAAAAAGCAACATTCATCTTCATTAAAATCCTTTTTGTTCACTGTTCTGCCTCCACGTTCGTTCAGAAACTCAACAACAAACTGTGCGCAGATAGTGTCACCATTTTAATTGACTTGAGTATTGCTTCTCCCGTCATGCGTCATTGCGGTGAAAAACTGAAAAACAACAACAATGATAACATAAGACCAAAACACTATTTGGCAAACGAGTCCGTACCACGGAACCACATACACCAATAAAACAATCTCCACTGATAACGCCCCACTAAGCATCCAAATATCGGAGCACGTAAAATGAAATTGAACAAAAGCAAGAGCACGTTGTGCCGATGAACCCCAAAAATAAAACCAACGACACGCATTCCACTCCACCTCACACAAACAAATTATCGAACAAATACCTCAAAGAAACTTTTAGAAATAAAATGACTGTACTTACAACATGTGAGCGTACATTAAACTAAAGATGTTTCAGAATCAGTACAAATGGCGGCTGCCAAACCAAAAAGGGGGAAGGGAAGTCACCCAACACAAACCAAGGAAAAACAACTCTTGGATACAGAACAGTAAGCCTCCCGTAAACCATCACAGATACTGTCAGGCTTTTACACACAGTACAAACACCCTTCCATTTGAACGCTCACCGAACGGAAACATCCTAGGTGCCCTACGTAAAGAGCGAGCAATTTTCAAAGAATTAATTTTGCGGATTGTCTCCTCACACAATCGGACCGTGGTGCGTTTAGGCGCTAGACCTAACTTTTAAAATCTAAATAATAAATTGACAGCTTGTTACACAAACATTCTTAAATCATAAAAGAATTCTTTTTTCATCAAGACAAGATCAGTACAATTCGAAGTTTTGAAAGTTTGAAAAAAGTTTAGAAGCAGGGTCACGCAAGGTCGTGGTTCTCGTAGCAAACGACGGTTTGTTAGCATCGCCAGTTCCTCTGAACAGTCAAAAGCCATCGCTAGAGTTCTTGTGAACCTCATCCGTTTGTTTCGTGCATAGTCAGAGGTACATAATAACGTGCTATTGCAGATAAGCTCACAGCGAGCTGCATTCAAATTACAAACTGACGACTGCATTGTGAAAAGGGAAAACTGGATCACACGGGTTCACGATGGCTCAGGGGTAAGATAAACCATGCAAAAATAAATTCTTTGAAAATTGCTCGCTCTTTACGGAGGGCACCTAGGATGTTCTCAAGCGGTGAGTTTTTAAATGAAAGGGTGTTTGTACTGTGTGTAAAAGCCTGACAGTATCTGTGATGGTTTACGGGAGGCTTACTGTGCCTTTAAGTCTTTGACGTATAAACTACAACTAGAAATCAGGGGAGTCAAAGTCTAGACTCGGTGATTTCAGTTTGCCTGCAGGAACCGAGACGTGGCCCTCCCACAACAGTCATTTTTTGTCTGATAAGAAGAAGAAATAATATAATGGTCGGAGAATGGAAACTGAAAGGAGCGAACAGATCAAGACCGGGTGATATTTTTTATGCCTGCAGATACTGCGAAGAGTCTCTTGTACTGCAGTCATTTGTGACTGATTAGAAGAAGAAATGATAGAATGGTAAAATAAATGGACAATGAAAAAAATGTAAACAATCTAGACTGGGTGATTTGTCTTGCCCGCAGGCCCTGTGGCGAGTGGCTTTTACAACAATCAATTTTGACTGCTAAGCAGAAAATATGCACTTTCTTTACATTACTAAATTTTATCTTTCGGGCTTTCACAAAAGTTGGATCTAAGACAAAGACCAACATAGTTTAATTTTGAATGTGGATCCCTCCAGCACTCAATCATTTAAACAGACGGAGCAAAATCAGAGTGAAAAAACCAGAGCTTTAAGAGAAGGCCGTCAGAATAGATTTCCATAATCGCGTCCGCACGAAGTCAACGTCTAGCCATTCCGTTGTTGGTCAAAAATGTATGTAGTATATGTATTATCAATCACCACCGAATGTTCCGGAAGCTTCAAGAGCGCAACAGCTTTTTCTCAGAAAAGCGGGAGAGAAAAAAGAAGAAAAATGAGAAAAGAAAAATAAAGAAAGAACGAAGGAAAGAAAGAGAGAATCAATTATAAACACCTACAGATGTTCCGGTAGGTTTCCCGAAGGTTACATTTGTGGTTTAGACAAGAACACAAGAACTACTAAGAAGAAGAAAAAGTATTAGTTGAATAACCCTAACCCTAACCCTAACCCTAACCCTAACCCTAACCCTATATATCAGCTGTAAAAATCGCTTACAAATACTCTGGTAGTTTCCCGAAAGGTCTGTTTTAAAAAAGAACCAAAGAAAGAAAACGAAAGAAAAGAAATGGAAACCAAATTGCGGACATTGCAGATTGAAGCAAGAGACGTACGCCGAAATCGTTATGTCTGCAATCAGATACTTTCTTTGCGAATTTATTTTTCTTGCAGAGATGCCAAAGTCTTCATCAACTCCTAATTAACTGTCCCTGATACTTCCCCTCAAAAGCAAAATAATCTTCCACTCGGTAAATAAACAAGCCAGAAACGAGAAAGAAGATGAGAATGTAAAGAGTATGGGTATCTCTCAATACAACACATCATTGCTAAGCCACACAGGTCATTACGTCATTGCTAAGCCACACTGGTCATTACGTCATTGCTAAGCCACACTGGTCATTACGTCATTGCTAAGCCACACTGGTCATTACGTCATTGCTAAGCCACACTGGTCATTACGTCATTGCTAAGCCACACTGGTCATTACGTCATTGCTAAGCCACACTGGTCATTACGTCATTGCTAAGCCACACTGGTCATTACGTCATTGCTAAGCCACACTGGTCATTACGTCATTGCTAAGCCACACTGGTCATTACGTCATTGCTAAGCCACACTGGTCATTACGTCATTGCTAAGCCACACTGGTCATTACGTCATTGCTAAGCCACACTGGTCATTACGTCATTGCTAAGCCACACTGGTCATTACGTCATTGCTAAGCCACACTGGTCATTACGTCATTGCTAAGCCACACTGGTCATTACGTCATTGCTAAGCCACACTGGTCATTACGTCATTGCTAAGCCACACTGGTCATTACGTCATTGCTAAGCCACACTGGTCATTACGTCATTGCTAAGCCACACTGGTCATTACGTCATTGCTAAGCCACACTGGTCATTACGTCATTGCTAAGCCACACTGGTCATTACGTCATTGCTAAGCCACACTGGTCATTACGTCATTGCTAAGCCACACTGGTCATTACGTCATTGCTAAGCCACACTGGTCATTACGTCATTGCTAAGCCACACTGGTCATTACGTCATTGCTAAGCCACACTGGTCATTACGTCATTGCTAAGCCACACTGGTCATTACGTCATTGCTAAGCCACACTGGTCATTACGTCATTGCTAAGCCACACTGGTCATTACCTTCTCCTTGATTAGTTCATCAACTTGTCCTGAGGCGACTCAACATAAATAGCTATCATTTTCTTCTATGTTGATAACGGCCAACGTTGATAACGGCCAACCCCCCAGGTGGTTAAATGGTGTCCTTGTTCGTGTCTGATTACTTCTTCTGCAGGCGTTTGCTATCATGTTTTGATAAATCAAGAAATTATAATCTCTTCTCATTAGTTTCGTTGCAAAAACATCAAGTGCGTCAAGGATTATTAACATAGTTTTGTTTGTTTCCTTTCGTAAGCCTATGTCTTCCTTGATAAAATAGGAATAAGGATGAAGTGAAATTGTACAGAAAATTAGAAAAGCGGAAAAAATGTCAGACTGCACTGATCCAAAATGTCAGACTGCACTGATCCAAAATATCTCAGACCAATCCATTCGCAAGCTCTCCGTTTAATCAGAGGGGATTTATCGAATCCTAACGGATGGGTTTAATATAGCTGGAATATATTACTCTACACAAAGTACGTACCCCCCCGGAAGAACAGAGAGAAATGCGGGTAAACAGAAACTTGTGCTAATGTCTTGGCCTTCCCAAGGACGATCAAGTAAACGGACCTCCCCTGTGGGAGAGTAATGAAGGGAGATAACCACGCCTCATTCGCATCTTCTATGTCTTCCCTGTAGGTGTCCTCGGGGGCGATTATAACGGTTGTGAAACATGGATGGGCGTAGGGGGGAAAGAGGAGAGGGCGCCGGTTTGCATAGACATAGTGTTACTACCTCAAGTTTACACAAGCACGCTGAGACATAGTGTTACTACCACAAGTAGAGAGCAAGTAGAGAGACGGACACAAGCACGCTGAGACATAGTGTTACTACCACAAGCAGAGAGCAAGTAGAGAGAAGGACACAAGCACGCTGAGACATAGTGTTACTACCACAAGTAGAGAGCAAGTAGAGGGACGAACACAAGCACGCTGAGACAGTGTTACTACCACAAGTAGAGAGCAAGTAGAGAGACGGACACAAGCACGCTGAGACATAGTGTTACTACCACAAGTAGAAAGGAAGTAGAGAGACGGACACAAGCACGCTGAGACATAGTGTTATTACCACAAGTAGAGAGCAAGTAGAGAGACGGACACAAGCACGCTGAGACATAGTGTTACTACCACAAATAGAGAGCAAGTAGAGGAACCCCCTCTTTAACCTCGTCAAACAGTATCCTATCGATCACCACGCCTTTGCAGACGACAACCAGTTGTACAAAGACAGTGAGATTGATCAAATTGATACCACTGTGAGTGAAATGGAAGACTGTGTTGTTGCTGTAAAGGCGTGGATGACGGCCAACAAACTACAGCTAAACGACTCGAAAACTGAATCCATGCTTGTCAGGTCCCAGTACAGATCTTTCCCTGAAAATTCTTTGCCTTCTAGCATTCATGTCGGCGATAGCGACGTCAACTTTGTCTCTTCTGTGACTAATCTTGGCGTTACCTTCGACCACTTCCTCAACCTTTCCCAGCACGTCCAAAACATCCGCACAATTGCGTACAGTAACTTAAGGAAAATCAGTTCTATCCGCCACTATCTTACCCCCCAAGCCGCGCAAACTCTAGCCTGTTCTCTAGTTCTATCCAGAATAGACTATTGCAACAGCCTGTTCTATGGCTGTGATCAAAAACTTGTCGAGTCACTCCAAAAGGTACAAAACTCTGCCGCCAAATTGATATATCGTTCTAAGAAGTTTGATCATGTCACACCACTTCTTCGTTCCCTTCATTGGCTTCCCGTGTCCGCTCGTGAAGATGGCCCTAAATACCTCAAGGAACTGCTCGTCACATTATGACAATCCCTCTGACTACAACCTCCGCTCACGCGCTGACAGTCGCAAACTGGAAACTCTCGAGCGAAGCTTGTCTTCTTTTGGAGATCGCTCGTTTGCTTCTGCGGCTGCCATTGTCTGGAATTCTCTCCCTTCCTCCGTTCGCCATTCTGCTTCTAAGGACTCTTTCCGCAGTTCCCTTAAAACGCACCTTTTTCGCGAATCCTTGTAAATTGTCCTTGCCATCTTTATAGACTGTTAGAGGTGAAGTTAGATTCGTTGTTTGAATGTGTCTTTTTTGTATAGTTGCTTCAGCTTTGATTTAGCCATAGGGTTGTGTATGAAATTTGCATTAATTTTAGTCTTTCTTTTTCTTGCTGAGTGTATGTACAGTCTAGAGAGGAGACGGACATGGTGTGAGCTTGTCTAGGGGGGTATATGAACATCTCAGTGGCAGGGGGATGAAAGCACTTGCTAATGAGTGGGAGTGTGTATGCGCGTGGTGTGCACGAGGATGTATGCACGTGAGTGATATTTGTAAATGTGTATTATGATATCATCTTTGTATTTATATTATTGAAATTGTTATATCTCGATGTACAGCGCTAAGAGCATAGTAAAATTTGTGAAGCGGCGCTATATAAGCTATCTTTATTTTTATTATTATTATTATTATTATTATTATTATCATTATTATTATTATTATTATTATTATTATTATTATTATTATTATTATTATTATTATTATTATTATTATTATTATTAAGCACGCTGAGACATAGTGTTACTACCACAAGTAGAGAGCAAGTAGAGGGACGAACACAAGCACGCTGAGACATAGTGTTACTACCACAAGTAGAGAGCAAGTAGAGAGACGGTCACAAGACGGGGGGTGAAAGTGTAGATGATGGTGGTGTGCGTGTGGAGGGGGGGGGGTGTGAAAATGTAGATGGTGGTGGTGTGCGTGTGGACGAGGGGGAGGGGGGTGTGAAAGTGTAGATGATGGTGGTGTGCGTGTAGAATGGGGGGGGGGGGGAATGTAGATGGTGGTGGTGTGCGTGTGGACGAGGGGGGGTGTGAAAGTGTAGATGATGGTGGTGTGCGTGTAGAAGGGGGGGGAATGTAGATGATGGTGGTGTGCGTCTGGAGGGGGGGTGAAAGTGTAGATGATGGTGGTGTGCGTCTGGAGGGGGGGATGAAAGTGTAGATGATGGTTGTGTGCGTGTGGAAGGGGGGGGGGTGGAAGTGTAGATGATGGTGGTGTGCGAGTGGAGGGGGGGGGGTGAAAGTGTAGATGATGGTGGTGTGCGTGTGGAGGGGGGGGGGTGAAAGTGTAGATGATGGTGGTGTGCGAGTGGAAGGGGGGGGGGTGAAAGTGTAGATGATGGTGGTGTGCGTGTGCAAGGGGGGGGGTGAAAGTGTAGATGATGGTGGTGTGCGTGTGGAGGGGGGGTGAAAGTGTAGATGATGGTGTGTGCGTGTGGAGGGGGGGGTGAAAGTGTAGATGATGGTGGTGTGCGTGTTGAGGGGGGGTGAAAGTGTAGATGATGGTGGTGTGCGTGTGGAGGGGGGGGGTGAAAGTGTAGGTGATGGTGGTGTGCGTGTGGAGGGGGGTGAAAATGTAGATGATGGTGGTGTGCGTGTGGAAGGGGGGGTGAAAGTGTAGATGATGGTGGTGTGCGTGTGGAGGGGGGTGAAAGTGTAGATGATGGTGGTGTGCGTGTGGAAGGGGGGGGTGAAAGTGTAGATGATGGTGGTGTGCGTGTGGAGGGGGGTGAAAGTGTAGATGATGGTGGTGTGCGTGTGGAAGGGGGGGGTGAAAGTGTAGATGATGGCGGTGTGCGTGTGGAGTGGGGGGAGTGAAAGTGTAGATGATGGTGGTGTGCGTGTTGGGGGGGGGGGTGGAAGTGTAGATGATGGTGGTGTGCGTGTGGAGTGGGGGGGTAAAAGTGTAGATCATGGTGGTGTGCGGGTGGAAGGGGGAGGGGGTGAAAGTGTAGGTGATGGTGGTGTGCGTGTGGAGGGGGGTGAAAGTGTAGATGATGGTGGTGTGCGTGTGGAGGGGGGGGGTGAAAGTGTAGGTGATGGTGGTGTGCGTGTGGAGGGGGGTGAAAATGTAGATGATGGTGGTGTGCGTGAGGAAGGGGGAGGGGGTGAAAGTGTAGGTGATGGTGGTGTGCGTGTGGAGGGGGGTGAAAGTGTAGATGATGGTGGTGTGCGTGAGGAAGGGGGAGGGGGTGAAAGTGTAGGTGATGGTGGTGTGCGTGTGGAGGGGGGTGAAAATGTAGATGATGGTGGTGTGCGTGAGGAAGGGGGAGGGGGTGAAAGTGTAGGTGATGGTGGTGTGCGTGTGGAGGGGGGTGAAAGTGTAGATGATGGTGGTGTGCGTGAGGAAGGGGGAGGGGGTGAAAGTGTAGGTGATGGTGGTGTGCGTGTGGAGGGGGGTGAAAGTGTAGATGATGGTGGTGTGCGGGTGGAAGGGGGAGGGGGTGAAAGTGTAGGTGATGGTGGTGTGCGTGTGGAGGGGGGTGAAAGTGTAGATGATGGTGGTGTGCGGGTGGAAGGGGGAGGGGGTGAAAGTGTAGGTGATGGTGGTGTGCGTGTGGAGGGGGGTGAAAGTGTAGATGATGGTGGTGTGCGGGTGGAAGGGGGAGGGGGTGAAAGTGTAGGTGATGGTGGTGTGCGTGTGGAGGGGGGTGAAAGTGTAGATGATGGTGGTGTGCGGGTGGAAGGGGGGGGGTGAAAGTGTAGGTGATGGTGGTGTGCGTGTGGAGGGGGGTGAAAATGTAGATGATGGTGGTGTGCGTGTGGAGGGGGGGGGGTGTGAAAGTGTAGATGATGGTGGTGTGCGTGTGGAGAGGGGGTGAAAGTGTAGATGATGGTGGTGTGCGTGTGGAGGGGGGGTGGTGGTGTAGATGATGGTGGTGTGCGTGTGGAGTGGGGGGTGAAAATGTAGATGATGGTGGTGTGCGTGTGGAGTGGGGGGTGAAAATGTAGATGATGGTGGTGTGTGTGTGGAGGGGGGTGAAAGTGTAGATGATGGTGGTGTGCGAGTGGAGGGGGGGGTGAAAGTGTAGATGATGGTGGTGTGCGTGTGGAGGGGGATGAAAGTGTAGATGATGGTGGTGTGCGAGTGGAGGGGGGGTGAAAGTGTAGATGATGGTGGTGTGCGAGTGGAGGGGGGGTGAAAGTGTAGATGATGGTGGTGTGCGAGTGGAGGGGGGTGAAAGTGTAGATGGTGGTGGTGTGCGAGTGGAGGGGGGGTGAAAGTGTAGATGATGGTGGTGTGCGTGTGGAGGGGGGGTGAAAGTGTAGATGATGGTGGTGTGCGAGTGGAGGGGGGGTGAAGGTGTAGATGATGGTGGTGTGCGTGTGGAGGGGGGGGTGAAAGTGCAGATGATGGTGGTGTGCGTGTGGAGGGGGGTGAAGGTGTAGATGATGGTGGTGTGCGTGTGGAGGGGGGTGAAAGTGTAGATGATGGTGGTGTGCGAGTGGAGGGGGGTGAAGGTGTAGATGATGGTGGTGTGCGTGTGGAGGGGGGGGTGAAAGTGTAGATGATGGTGGTGTGCGTGTGGAGGGGGGTGAAAGTGTAGATGATGGTGGTGTGCGAGTGGAGGGGGGGTGAAGGTGTAGATGATGGTGGTGTGCGTGTGGAGGGGGGTGAAAGTGTAGATGATGGTGGTGTGCGAGTGGAGGGGGGGTGAAAGTGTAGATGATGGTGGTGTGCGTGTGGAGGGGGGGTGAAAGTGTAGATGATGGTGGTGTGCGAGTGGAGGGGGGGTGAAGGTGTAGATGATGGTGGTGTGCGTGTGGAGGGGGGGGTGAAAGTGCAGATGATGGTGGTGTGCGTGTGGAGGGGGGTGAAGGTGTAGATGATGGTGGTGTGCGTGTGGAGGGGGGTGAAAGTGTAGATGATGGTGGTGTGCGAGTGGAGGGGGGGTGAAGGTGTAGATGATGGTGGTGTGCGTGTGGAGGGGGGGGTGAAAGTGTAGATGATGGTGGTGTGCGTGTGGAGGGGGGTGAAAGTGTAGATGATGGTGGTGTGCGAGTGGAGGGGGGGTGAAGGTGTAGATGATGGTGGTGTGCGTGTGGAGGGGGGGGTGAAAGTGCAGATGATGGTGGTGTGCGTGTGGAGGGGGGTGAAAGTGTAGATGATGGTGGTGTGCGTGTGGAAGGGGGGGTGTGAAAGTGTAGATGATGGTGTGTGCGTGTGGAGGGGGGTGGGGTGAAAGTGTAGATGATGGTGGTGTGCGAGTGGAGGGGGGGTGAAAGTGTAGATGATGGTGGTGTGCGTGTGGAGGGGGGTGAAAGTGTAGATGGTGGTGGTGTGCGTGTGGAAGGGGGGGTGAAAGTGTAGATGATGGTGGTGTGCGTGTGGAGGGGGGTGAAAGTGTAGATGATGGTGGTGTGCGTGTGGAAGGGGGGGTGAAAGTGTAGATGATGGTGGTGTGCGTGTGGAGGGGGGGGGTGAAAGTGCAGATGATGGTGGTGTGCGTGTGGAAGGGAGGGGTGAAAGTGTAGATGGTGGTGGTGTGCGTGTTGGAGGGCGGGGTGAAAGTGTAGATGGTGGTGGTGTGCGTGTGGAGGGGGGGGGTGAAAGTGTAGATGATGGTGGTGTGCGTGTGGAGGGGGGGGGTGAAAGTGTAGATGATGGTGTGTGCGTGTGGAGGGGGGTGAAAGTGTAGATGATGGTGGTGTGCGTGTGGAAGGGAGGGGTGAAAGTGTAGATGGTGGTGGTGTGCGTGTTGGAGGGCGGGGTGAAAGTGTAGATGGTGGTGGTGTGCGTGTTGGAGGGCGGGGTGAAAGTGTAGATGGTGGTGGTGTGCGTGTGGAGGGGGGGTGAAAGTGTAGATGATGGTGGTGTGCGTGTGGAAGGGAGGGGTGAAAGTGTAGATGGTGGTGGTGTGCGTGTTGGAGGGCGGGGTGAAAGTGTAGATGGTGGTGGTGTGCGTGTTGGAGGGCGGGGTGAAAGTGTAGATGGTGGTGGTGTGCGTGTTGAGGGGGGGTGAAAGTGTAGATGATGGTGGTGTGCGTGTGGAGGGGGGGGGGTGAAAGTGTAGATGATGGTGGTGTGCGTGTGGAGGGGGGGGTGAAAGTGTAGATGATGGTGGTGTGCGTGTGGAGGGGGGGGTGAAAGTGTAGATGATGGTGGTGTGCGTGTGGAAGGGGGGGGGGGGGTGAAAGTGTAGATGGTGGTGGTGTGCGTGTTGGAGGGCGGGGTGAAAGTGTAGATGGTGGTGGTGTGCGAGTGGAGGGCGGGGTGAAAGTGTAGATGATGGTGGTGTGCGTGTTGGAGGGCGGGGTGAAAGTGTAGGTGATGGTGGTGTGCGTGTTGGAGGGCGGGGTGAAAGTGTAGGTGATGGTGGTGTGCGAGTGGAGGGCGGGGTGAAAGTGTAGATGATGGTTGTGTGCGTGTTGGAGGGCGGGGTGAAAGTGTAGATGATGGTGGTGTGCGTGTGGAGGGCGGGGTGAAAGTGTAGATGATGGTGGTGTGCGGGTGGAAGGGGGGGGGGGGTGAAAGTGTAGATGATGGTGTGTGCGTGTTGGGGGGGGTGAAAGTGTAGATGATGGTGGTGTGCGTGTGGAGGGGGGGGGGTGAAAGTGTAGATGATGGTGGTGTGCGTGTGGAGGGGGGGTGAAAGTGTAGATGGTGGTGGTGTGCGTGTGGAGGGGGGGGGGGGTGAAAGTGTAGATGATGGTGGTGTGCGTGTGGAGGGGGGGGGGTGAAAGTGTAGATGATGGTGGTGTGCGTGTGGAGGGGTGTGAAAGTGTAGATGGTGGTGGTGTGCGTGTGGAGGGGGGGTGAAAGTGTAGATGGTGGTGGTGTGCGTGTGGGGGGGGGGTGAAAGTGTAGATGATGGTTGTGTGCGTGTGGAGGGGGGGTGAAAGTGTAGATGATGGTGGTGTGCGGGTGGAAGGGGGGGGTGAAAGTGTAGATGATGGTGTGTGCGAGTGGAGGGGGGGGGTGAAAGTGTAGATGATGGTGGTGTGCGTGTGGAGGGGGGTGGGGTGAAAGTGTAGATGATGGTGGTGTGCGTGTTGAGGGGGGGTGAAAGTGTAGATGATGGTGGTGTGCGTGTTGGGGGGGGTGGAAGTGTAGATGATGGTGGTGTGCGTGTGGAGGGGGGGGGGTGAAAGTGTAGATGATGGTGGTGTGCGTGTGGAGGGGGGGGTGAAAGTGTAGATGATGGTGGTGTGCGTGTTGAGGGGGGGGGTGAAAGTGTAGATGATGGTGGTGTGCGTGTGGAGGGGGGTGAAAGTGTAGATGATGGTGGTGTGCGTGTGGAGGGGGGGTGAAAGTGTAGACGATGGTGGTGTGCGTGTTGAGGGGGGGGGGGTGAAAGTGTAGATGGTGGTGGTGTGCGGGTGGAAGGGAGGGGTGAAAGTGTAGATGATGGTGTGTGCGAGTGGAGGGGGGGGTGAAAGTGTAGATGATGGTGGTGTGCGGGTGGAAGGGGGGGGTGAAAGTGTAGATGGTGGTGGTGTGCGGGTGGAAGGGAGGGGTGAAAGTGTAGATGATGGTGTGTGCGAGTGGAGGGGGGGGGTGAAAGTGTAGATGATGGTGGTGTGCGGGTGGAAGGGGGGGGGTGAAAGTGTAGATGGTGGTGGTGTGCGGGTGGAAGGGGGGGTGAAAGTGTAGATGGTGGTGGTGTGCGGGTGGAAGGGAGGGGTGAAAGTGTAGATGATGGTGTGTGCGAGTGGAGGGGGGGGTGAAAGTGTAGATGATGGTGGTGTGCGTGTGGAGGGGGGTGAAAGTGTAGATGATGGTGGTGTGCGTGTGGAGGGGGGGGGGTGAAAGTGTAGATGATGGTGGTGTGCGTGTTGAGGTGGGGTGGAAGTGTAGATGATGGTGGTGTGCGTGTTGAGGGGGGGGGGGGGTGAAAGTGTAGATGATGGTGGTGTGCGTGTTGAGGTGGGGTGGAAGTGTAGATGATGGTGGTGTGCGTGTGGAGGGGGGGTGAAAGTGTAGATGATGGTGGTGTGCGTGTTGAGGGGGGGGGGTGAAAGTGTAGATGATGGTGGTGTGCGTGTGGAGGGGGGTGGGGCGGGTGAAAGTGTAGATGGTGCGGGTGTGCGTGTGGAAGGGAGGGGGTGAAAGTGTACATGATGGTGGTGTGCGTGTGGAGGGGGGGTGAAAGTGTAGGTGATGGTGGTGTGCGTGTGGAGGGGGGGTGAAAGTGTAGATGATGGTGGTGTGCGAGTGGAGGGGGGGTGAAAGTGTAGATGATGGTGGTGTGCGGGTGGAAGGGAGGGGTGAAAGTGTAGATGATGGTGTGTGCGAGTGGAAGGGAGGGGTGAAAGTGTAGATGATGGTGGTGTGCGGGTGGAAGGGAGGGGTGAAAGTGTAGATGATGGTGGTGTGCGTGTGGAGGGGGGGGGTGAAAGTGTAGATGATGGTGGTGTGCGTGTGGAGGGGGGGTGAAAGTGTAGATGGTGGTGGTGTGCGTGTGGAGGGGGGGGGTGAAAGTGTAGATGATGGTGGTGTGCGTGTGGAGGGGGGGGGTGAAAGTGTAGATGATGGTGGTGTGCGTGTGGAGGGGGGGTGAAAGTGTAGATGATGGTGGTGTGCGTGTGGAGGGGGGGGGTGAAAGTGTAGATGATGGTGGCGTGCGTGTGGAGGGGGGGTGAAAGTGTAGATGGTGGTGGTGTGCGTGTGGAGGGGGGGTGAAAGTGTAGATGGTGGTGGTGTGCGTGTGGAGGGGGGGGTGAAAGTGTAGATGATGGTTGTGTGCGTGTGGAGGGGGGGTGAAAGTGTAGATGATGGTGGTGTGCGGGTGGAAGGGGGGGGGTGAAAGTGTAGATGATGGTGTGTGCGAGTGGAGGGGGGGGTGAAAGTGTAGATGATGGTGGTGTGCGTGTGGAGGGGGTGGGGTGAAAGTGTAGATGATGGTGGTGTGCGTGTTGAGGGGGGGTGAAA
The DNA here is from genome assembly GCF_037325665.1 of Littorina saxatilis. Lineage (NCBI taxonomy): Eukaryota > Metazoa > Mollusca > Gastropoda > Littorinimorpha > Littorinidae > Littorina > Littorina saxatilis. The sequence continues at coordinate 57,227,838 of NC_090250.1, read as the reverse complement.
GTGTAGATGATGGTGGTGTGCGTGTTGGGGGGGGGGTGGAAGTGTAGATGATGGTGGTGTGCGTGTGGAGGGGGGGGGGTGAAAGTGTAGATGATGGTGGTGTGCGTGTGGAGGGGGGGGTGAAAGTGTAGATGATGGTGGTGTGCGTGTTGAGGGGGGGGTGAAAGTGTAGATGATGGTGGTGTGCGTGTGGAGGGGGGGTGAAAGTGTAGATGATGGTGGTGTGCGTGTGGAGGGGGGGTGAAAGTGTAGGTGATGGTGGTGTGCGTGTGGAGGGGGGGTGAAAGTGTAGACGATGGTGGTGTGCGTGTTGAGGGGGGGGGGTGAAAGTGTAGATGGTGGTGGTGTGCGGGTGGAAGGGAGGGGTGAAAGTGTAGATGATGGTGTGTGCGAGTGGAGGGGGGGGTGAAAGTGTAGATGATGGTGGTGTGCGGGTGGAAGGGGGGGGTGAAAGTGTAGATGGTGGTGGTGTGCGGGTGGAAGGGAGGGGTGAAAGTGTAGATGATGGTGTGTGCGAGTGGAGGGGGGGGGGTGAAAGTGTAGATGATGGTGGTGTGCGGGTGGAAGGGGGGGGGTGAAAGTGTAGATGGTGGTGGTGTGCGGGTGGAAGGGGGGGTGAAAGTGTAGATGGTGGTGGTGTGCGGGTGGAAGGGAGGGGTGAAAGTGTAGATGATGGTGTGTGCGAGTGGAGGGGGGGGTGAAAGTGTAGATGATGGTGGTGTGCGTGTGGAGGGGGGTGAAAGTGTAGATGATGGTGGTGTGCGTGTGGAAGGGGGGGGAATGTAGATGATGGTGGTGTGCGTGTGGAGGGGGGTGAAAGTGTAGATGATGGTGGTGTGCGTGTGGAGGGGGGGGGGGGTGAAAGTGTAGATGATGGTGGTGTGCGTGTTGAGGTGGGGTGGAAGTGTAGATGATGGTGGTGTGCGTGTTGAGGGGGGGGGGGGGTGAAAGTGTAGATGATGGTGGTGTGCGTGTTGAGGTGGGGTGGAAGTGTAGATGATGGTGGTGTGCGTGTGGAGGGGGGGTGAAAGTGTAGATGATGGTGGTGTGCGTGTTGAGGGGGGGGGGTGAAAGTGTAGATGATGGTGGTGTGCGTGTGGAGGGGGGTGGGGCGGGTGAAAGTGTAGATGGTGCGGGTGTGCGTGTGGAAGGGAGGGGGTGAAAGTGTACATGATGGTGGTGTGCGTGTGGAGGGGGGGTGAAAGTGTAGGTGATGGTGGTGTGCGTGTGGAGGGGGGGTGAAAGTGTAGATGATGGTGGTGTGCGAGTGGAGGGGGGGTGAAAGTGTAGATGATGGTGGTGTGCGTGTGGAGGGGGGGGGGTGAAAGTGTAGATGATGGTGGTGTGCGTGTGGAAGGGGGGGGGGCGAGGGATAAAATGTCGAAGGTAGAATTGCATCACCACTGACCTTTATTAGCCCAGTGCATTTTTCTGTTAATGGGAAAAGGGAAGGACACAGCACGTGCAAATGACAATTTTTTTTTTTCATTTTTTTTTCGACCTCAGTTGCATGCAGGCTGCTTCAACCCTTCCTTGTTTTCTTCTCTTTTTACATTTAGTCAAAACTTGACTAAATGTTTTAACGTAGGGGGGGGGGGGGGGGAATCGAGACGAGGGTGTGGTGTATGTGTGTGTGTGTGTGTGTGCGTGTGTGTGTGTGTGTGTAGAGCGATTCAGACTAAACTACTGGGCCGATCTTTATGAAATTTGACATGAGAGTTCCTGGGTATGATATCCCCGGACTTTTTTTCCTTTTTTCGATAAATACCTTTGATGACGTCATATCCGGCTTTTTGTAAAAGTTGAGGCGGCACTGTCACACCCTCATTTTTCAATTAAATTGATTAAAATGTTGGCAAAGCAATCTTCGACAAAGGCCGGGGTTTGGTATTGCATTTCAGCTTGGTGGCTTAAAACCTAATGAGTGAGTTTGGTCATTAAAAATCGGAAACTTGTAATTAAAATTATTTTTTTATTAAACGGTCTAAAAACAATTTCATCTTATTTTTCGTCATTTTCTGATTCCAAAAACATATACATATGTTATATTTGGATTAAAAACAATCTCTGAAAATTAAAAATATAAAAATTATGATCAAAATTAAATTTCCGAAATCGATTTAAAAACTATTTCATCTTTTTCCTTGTCGGTTCCTGATTCCAAAAACATATAGATATGATATGTTTGGATTAAAAACACGCTCAGAAAGTTAAAACGAAGAGAGGTACAGTAAAGCGTGCTATGAAGCACAGCGCAACCGCTGCCGCGCCAAACAGGCTCGTCAATTTCACTGCGTTTTGCACTCGCGGCGGACTACGTTCAGTTTCATTCTGTGAGTTCCACAGCTTGACTAAATGTAGTAATTTCGCCTTACGCGACTTGTTACATTTAGTGAAGTTTTGACTAAATGTTTTAACATAGAGGGGGAATCGAGACGAGGGTCGTGGTGTATGTGTGTGTGTGTGTGTCTGTGCGTGTGTGTGTGTAGAGCGATTCAGAGTAAACTACTTGACCGATATTTATGAAATTATACATGAGAGTTCCTGGGTATGATATCCCCAGATTTATTTTTCATTTTTTTGATAAATGTCTTTTATGACGTCATATCCGGCTCTTTGTAAAAGTTGAGGCGGCACTGTCACACCCTCAATTTTCAATCAAATTGATTGACATTTTGGTCAAGCAATCTTCGACAAAGGCTGGACTTCGGTATTGCATTTCAGCATGGAGGCTTACAAATTAGTTAATGACTTTGGTCATTAACAATCTGAAAATTGTAATTAAAATTATTTTTTTATAAAACGATCCAAAATTACTTTTATTTTATTCTTCATCATGTTCTGATTCCAAAAACATGTAAATATGTTATATTCGGATTAAAAACAAGCTCTGAAAATTTAAAATATAAAAATTATGATTAAAATTAAATTTCCGAAATCGTTTTAAAAACTATTCCATCTTATTGCTTGTCGGTTCCTGATTCCAAAAACATATAGATATGATATGTTTGGATTAAAAACACGCTCAGAAAGTTAAAACGAAGAGAGGTACAGTAAAGCGTGCTATGAAGCACAGCGCAACCGCTACCGCGCCAAACAGGCTCGTCACTTTCACTGCCTTTTGCACTAGCGGCGGACTACGTTCAGTTTCATTCTGTGAGTTCCACAGCTTGACTAAATGTAGTAATTTCGCCTTACGCGACTTGTTTTTCTTTCCTTTTTTTTCTTTTTTACAATTAGTCAAGTTTTGACTAAATGTTTTAACATAGAGGGGGGAATCGAGACGAGGGTCGTGGTGTATGTGTGTGTGTGTGTGTGTGTGTGTGTGTGTGTGTGTGTGTGTGTGTGTGTGTGTGTGTGTGTGTGTGTGTCTGTCTGTGTGTGTGTGTGTGTGTGTGTAGAGCGATTCAGACTAAACTACTGGGCCGATCTTTATGAAATTTGACATGAGAGTTCCTGGGTTTTTTTTCTTGTAAATAGGCGGTGAGCATCCTTCTTCATTGGTCTTTTTTCTTCTTTTTAACTCCAACATAGAGGTATATTACACTCACGAGACATGGACATTTTCTCTTTACAATGGAAATATTCCTTATATTTACAACTCAAATTTTCTACTTAATATTTGAAACTCAAAATTACAAACACTGATCCCCGACACGTTGTCTTTCTAAAAATACTAACACACATTTTCCCAATTAATATTACATGATTTACAAAATTTCTCATCTTTTTACAACAACTTGTGCCTTGATAACCAAATATTATATCCTGCATCTTAAACTTAACCCTTAATCCAGCCTTTTCCTCTATCCAGTTTTCTATCTTCGTCCAAAACAACTTTACCGGTATGCACTCATAACAATTTTTTTCAACAAAATCAACTTCCGTACAACATAATTATACAACATTTGTTATTCTCCCTGACTTGCATTTTACATTACCCGCTATTACGAGCTAGTCGTGTGACAGAGAGTTTTCTTGCACACGAGACTGTAGATGTTTCACGACGGCTTTAGCTTTAGCCGGAGTGAAACAGCAGCAGTCGAGTGTGCAAGAAAACTCTCTGTCACACGACTAGCTCGTAATGGCGATTATGTCTCACAGCATAGACATAGAAAGATATAAATGAGTTTTTGGGGACGAAATAACAGGCACAAAACCAGACTGACAACACAATTGCCTTTTCACACAATCATACCGTACACACGCATGCGCGCAGAAAATAGATCCAATGCGTTTTGAGTTTTTTTCTGGTTGAATGTATTCGACTAAGTAACAACCAACGTTTCTGAACCTTTTAATGATTAAATACACTTTTTGTTTTACCAAACAGCGAAAACGAACGAAATCTAAACACACAAACACACGCGCGCACTAACACAGGTTGAATTCAAGGCGCGAACGAACACGGAGAATGTTTGTAGGTCACGTCGTGGGAAAGTCCACCTAAATAGTTTCGCAGGGGAACTGGTTGTGATTGGATCGTTCATTTTCTCACAGTGATGTTAATGTTGTTGATGGTGCAGTTTTGGAAGACTATTTTCCTCATCTGGGGCACACTTTCGTCTCTTGGTTCGTGTATCTCATCAAAGAAACAGTCGAGTGTTTCGTAATCCCAACCTGCCATCACCGTCGGTGCACCTTGGACCTGCCTGACTGTCTGCGTGCGTGTCAGGGAAGAAGACGAAGCCTCAATTGCCAAAGCGTCACCCATCTGTAGCTTCTGGGCATCTGATGTACGTTGGTATGTGGTGAGCGCGCTGACGCTTCGATGACCGGTCACAGCCATGATTTCTGCAGGCGTGAAGCTAGATTGATGCAGGACAGTGGCACTTGTGGCCCGGATCGAGTGATTTGTGTGTAACCGAGCGCCAATCTACTTTCCTCTTTCGTACTGAACTCAAACACTAAAGCAGACGACACAAGTTATATTACCCAGGTTCTTTCATTCCATACGGTGAAATGGGGAAAATGTGGGATAACGGGGGTTTATCTTCAAATACAACTTTCACTGTATAGGACTAAACAACTTAAAAAAAACAATATTCTCACTCTTCATTCTAAAACTACATTCTTCCCCTAAAGATACCCTTTAAAACACACCAAATCCTTTCCCCAAACTACACTCTACTCTAAATCCTCACTCTCAACTTTAATAAAAAAAAAACCCACAATGAGACTCTAATTTAAAACAAACAAAATCTAAAAAAACAACCTAAAAAAACAATTCTTTTAAAAAAACCAAATCTACAAAAACTCTAACAAAATCTGACCAAAATCTCTCCACTAAATCTAACTACTCTTCACTAACAAAACCTAGTCTATAAAAACAAATCTACGACCCACTAAAAAAAGAAAAAGACCTAACTAAACCAGAACAGACCTAACTAAAAAGAACCCCTCTAGAAAGAAAGACCTAACTAAACCCAGACCTAACTAAACCCCGTCGCACACTCGGCCATCCTGCAAACACAGAATGCACGCCGTAAGCATACATAAACAAATCAACAATTTCAACTACCACAAGCTAACTCATTAAACAACAAAACACATCATTCCTACCAAATAACATGCCTACAATACATATACCGTTCTCTCAAACAACGGTCTTCTAAAGCATTCACACACAAAAATCTTCCCCACCATTCCAACTCACAAAACAATCTACTTAAACATTCAAATAAATCCTCCCCCCAAGCAGCATACTATTCTTTTCACCGCCTACCTATTTACAGAAAGAAAATTGTTTTAACCTACCAGCAAAAGAATCCTCACATTCCGGAAAGATTTCCGGCCGTGACAGACATGTCACACAACGGCATTGAAAACACGCCGCACCAAATACACGTCTTTTTCCCTCAAAGATTCCAAGCAAAAGCACAGTTTTAGCGTTCACATCCTGTGCACCGGTGTCACAAGATTAACCCATTCAACTCGAGGGGTGTCAGGCAGCCCCACTTTCTTTAGTTAGTGCCTAACGTCACCTTCAACTATTCAACTTTACATCGCGGCGGAGGGAAAAAGGGAGATGGAACAAAGCCACCTGTCAATTGTTTCTTGTTCACAAAAACATTAATCACAAAATTTACTCCAGAGGCTTGTACCAAAAAAAAACAATCGTTTTACCTATGCAAATTTTAGAATCGGCTATTCCGCGAGACCAATTCAATAGAAATGAAACTCAGTCTCGGAAACCTTAATGGATCCCCGATAGTATAGAGGTACCACGAGTTCACACGGATGCACAAAAGTGCATGTGTACCGTAACTGTCGTTCCCAAGCTCACATCTGTAAACTTGACTCAGACCGCAGGATTTGCTCAGACGGGGGAGGAACTGGGACATTGAGTTTACACCGATTGGTTTCTTCACATACCAAACCGGCGAATCTGTAGAAAAAGTGTCCAGAGGATACACCCAAAGACGGTCGCAGTCGGGGTTGAGGTGGCTGATATACTGCCTGAAAGACTCCACGGGGCACGAATCTGTCAGAGTCGCTGGCATGAATCCGGTGACGAATGCCGTGTCGTGTTGGTGATTTTTGGTAAGTTCGTCGGAGTTTTTGCACACATACTCTCTGTTTGTTGTTGCGTCTGTTTTGATTCGGAACGTGGTTTTGGTCATGGAATGCATGTTTTCTGCACCCCTTCTTGAAAAGTAATACCGCACGTCGAACTGTACCTTGTTCGCTAGCCCCGTTGGCGTGTTCATGTACATGCTGTGGTACAGCTTTTGCCTGTCGGCTTCGGCCATGGGTTCGTAGTGGGTGATGTTCCCTTTTGCCTTGTTGCTTGAGTTCTTTGACAGCCGCCTTGAACATTTCGTTAGCGACGGAAAAATCAGAATCCCGAACAATATCGAAGTCGTTGTTGTGCGGTGGCGACTTCAGGTGGCGATTCAGACCGTACCGGATCCCTTCCAGTGTTTTTCGTTTATAAATACAAGTCGCCACTTTTAGATCTAGCTTCCATATAGAAAGAGCCAAGAGTACTGTTCAGTTCATTTTTCGACATTGCTTCAAAATCCTCACTTTTTCCCATTTCTTTCAGATAATGGCGAAAGATCCGCACGGAACTGTCTGTGCACCTTTTTGTTGTCACTGGTGTTAGGTTCGATCTTTTCTTGGCAATTTCGTCCTCTGTGTAGGTAGCAAAGCGTTTCGCCATTTTCGGTTTTCGTTGCAGACGACGATAGTCAAAGTAGTACCTATTGTTTTGTTTTGACCTTTTGTATTCAGGGTTTTTAATTGAAGCTTGAAAGGGAGCTTGTCGTGTAAATAGAAAGTTGACGACGCTTTTGAAAAAAGAAATTGAATGAAAAAGAACATGTGGCTTTCATACATACAGGGGAACGGAGTTGGTGTTATTCTTTTTACGTCAAACACGAATTACACAGATACAACGTGGTTGACTGACCAAGGCCAGTTTGCACACTATTCAGAATGCACATCAAAATGTAACAATACTTTGATACCCATTTTTCTACGTTTTATGATTACATGAAATGAATACCGAAAACATAAATGCTCAAGGTAGTGACTAAATGTATGTAAAGGTAGAATTTTCCAGAAATAAATACATAATCGAAGCAATTGATTTCAGTATCAAAGCGTGTAACATACAATCTTGCACACGTTTGGTTTAGTAGTGGCAAAGAAGGAATGCGTGTGACATAATAAAATATTTGTTGGATATATGTTATGTAACATTTTCCATTGCAATTCTCTTAACCTCACTTATTGGAAACATAGGCAAGGGTCCAAATTTCCTTATCTACTTGTACACCAAACTTCCTCAACCAAAAATTATATACACAAGGTTTTTCTACAGCAGTATCTACACTTTTCTTTTCTATCATTTTTCGTATTTGGCTTATTTTTATCATATACAGGCTACCATCAAACAATTGCTTATCCATCTGGACAATAATATGTTTATTTTCAATCCAATTAATCCATAATGCGTTTATTAATGCCCAATAATGAGGGCCCCAAAGGGTTTAGAATCGTGATCGTGATTGGCGTTTTTTGACCTTTCTGTGACCGTGATTGCCGAAATTTCCATTTCTGTGATCGTGATGGGACTTTGCCCGTGATCCGTGATGACAAAACAATCAAGTCTCGTGATCGTGATCGTCATTTGTTTTCGTGATCGTGATGGGCATTATTGCAAAGCATTTTATTTTCAACGTACATTTTTCACAGCTGTATCACTCTATGATCTTCTATTCGTCAAGGTGTTTGTGATCGTGAAAACAAAAATCAAGGTAACTGGGATCGTGAAAGCTAAAATTTCCCTTCCCGTGATCGTGATGATACCCCCCTTTGGGGCCCTCAATAATCCAATAAAATATTTGCATTATTCTTTCCAATTTGTATATATACCTCTGCTGCTGACTTCAATCTCTTTTCTTCCACTATAAACAAATCACTTACTCTTTCAATCCCAGCATTTTTCCAATAAAAATAAAAGAACATTTTCCCTTTATACCGAATCAAACCATTAGTCCACAATTTTTTTTTATAAAAATTGTTTACATCAATCTTATCATGTTCCATCCTAAGCTTGTAACTCATATGTGTCCACACTACCCTCTGCCAAAATGGGCTTCCAATCATTGTCAAATTCAATTCCTTACTCGGTTTAACATTCAAATCAAAACAACCATACCCTGAAACAACATGTCCCAGAAACCATAGTGGTATAAACGTCCAGTTTTCTCCCTTCTTTTCATACAAACGTCCAACCCATTGTAAATAAAAAGACTCTTGCATACTGTGCACATTTAACATTTTCAACCCACCTTCACTTATTTCTTTCTCCATTACTTTTCTTTTCACTATTTCAAATGCTTTTTTATTCGAACACTTTCTCTGCCAAATAAACTTATAAAACAATCTATTTAACTCTGTCAAAACCCGATCTGGCAATCCAATCGTCTGCATCACAAATATTAACTGTGAAATAAAAAAACATTTGATTATTACAATTTTACCGTGAATCCTTAAATCTCGTCGACTCCATATCTTAATCAACTTCTTAATCTTCTGAACTCTTAATACCCAATTCTGTTCAACAATTATTGCTCTATCATTATTTACGAAATATATACCTAAAATCTTAATTTTCTCTGTGCACTCAAAGGGCAACTTTTGCTGACCACAATGCTGTCCAATTTTCATTATTTTGGTTTTATTAACATTCAGGGTCAGTCCTGAAAACTATGCAAACTTTTTTTTATTATATCTTTAACTTAAAAAACATCACCACTGTTCTGTAAAAATATTGTTGTATCGTCTGCTAACTGTTTAATTTTTAGGGCACTCTCCTCGCCCACCTTTGAGGGTAATTCAACACCCGTTATATCACTTTTCTTAATTTTAATGGCAAGTATTTCCACCGCCAGTATAAAGGCCATGGTTGAAAATGGACAACCTTGTCTTATACCACACTTCAAGGGAAACGGTTCTGAAATCCACCCTCCGTGATTAATACTAATAAAAGTGTCTGTCATTAAAAGCTTAACCCATTTTTGAAAATCTTCACCAAAACCATATAATCTAAATGCTTCTATCATAAATTCCTTATAAATGGAATCAAACGCTTTACGATAGTCAAGGGCTAATATAAACCCAGACTTATTCGTTCGATTTAAATACTCTATTACGTCATCTATTGTACGAATCACGGTTCCAATATTCCTTTCTTTTATGTAACCAACTTGATCTTCATTTACTAACTTACAAATAACCGAACTCAATCTCTGATTTAAAACCTTTGCCAACATCTTATAATATGTATTAAGTAGGGTAATTGGACGCCAATTATTAAGGTCTTCCCTGGGTAATTCTGTATTTTTTTGTAATAACTTAATTATTCCTCGTTTTTGCGTAAAAGACAAATTATTATTACGAAAGGCTTCATTAAACGAGTCTGTAATCATGCTCTTTAATCTACTCCAAAACATTTTAATAAACTCTGTAGTGAGTCCGTCACTTCCAGGTGATGAACCATTTTTCATCATTTTTAATGCTGCTGCCACCTCTGCTTCCGTCAACATCCCTTCACATACATGCGATCCTGACTTTGTGGACTTTTACCATACAAACATTTATAATACTGCACTTGTTCATTTAACACAAGAAATTGATCATCAACAATATCACCATTACTTGCCCTCATTTTTCATCATTTTTAATGCTGCTGCCACCTCTGCTTCCGTCAACATCCCTTCACATACATTACTATCTTCGTCCGTTCATTTAACCAATTCTTCTTCATCACAAAATTCCTTTGCTTCTGCCCTGATGCGTTCCTGACTTTCTGGACTTTTACCATACAAACATTTATAATACTGCACTTGTTCATTCAAAACAAGAAATTGATCATCAAAAATATCACCATTACTTGCCCTCACAGGGTTAGGGTTAGGGAAAAGGGAAGGACACAGCACGTGCAAATGACAGGGAACTCGGCCCACGCGAAGGAGATATAAGAAAAGATTTAATGTCACACGACTAGCTCGTAATAGCGGGTAATGTACACTTGTGTCTGTCCGCACCATTTCCACCTTCCACACGTGGCCACACTCGCCTATCTACCCCACCCCCCACACTCGCCTATCTACCCCACCCTCCACACTCGCCTATCTACCCCACCCTCCACACTCGCCTATCTACCCCACCCTCCACACTCGCCTATCTACCCCACCCCCCACACTCGCCTATCTACCCCACCCCCCACACTCGCCTATCTACCCCACCCCCCACACTCGCCTATCTACCCCACCCTCCACACTCGCCTATCTACCCCACCCTCCACACTCGCCTATCTACCCCACCCCCCACACTCGCCTATCTACCCCACCCCCACACTCGCCTATCTACCCCACCCCCCACACTCGCCTATCTACCCCACCCTCCACACTCGCCTATCTACCCCACCCTCCACACTCGCCTATCTACCCCACCCCCCACACTCGCCTATCTACCCCACCCTCCACACTCGCCTATCTACCCCACCCCCCACACTCGCCTATCTACCCCACCCCCCACACTCGCCTATCTACCCCACCCCCCACACTCGCCTATCTACCCCACCCCCCACACTCGCCTATCTACCCCACCCCCCACACTCGCCTATCTACCCCACCCCCCACACTCGCCTATCTACCCCACCCTCCACACTCGCCTATCTACCCCACCCTCCACACTCGCCTATCTACCCCACCCCCCACACTCGCCTATCTACCCCACCCTCCACACTCGCCTATCTACCCCACCCTCCACACTCGCCTATCTACCCCACCCTCCCACCCACCTCACACACACACTGAGCTCTCTTGGTGTCCACACTCGCCTATCTACCCCACCCTCCCACCCACCTCACACTCACACTGAGCTCTCTTGGCGTCCACACTCGCCTATCTACCCCACCCTCCCACCCACCTCACACACACACTGAGCTCTCTTGGCGTCCACACTCGCCTATCTACCCCACCCTCCCACCCACCTCACACACACACTGAGCTCTCTTGGTGTCCACACTCGCCTATCTACCCCACCCTCCCACCCACCTTATACACACTGAGCTCTCTTGGCGTCCACACTCGCCTATCTACCCCACCCTCCCACCCACCTCACACATACACTGAGCTCTCTTGGCGTCCGCACTCGCCTATCTACCCCACCCTCCCACCCACCTCACACATACACTGAGCTCTCTTGGCGTCCGCACTCGCCTATCTACCCCACCCTCCCACCCACCTCACACACACACTGAGCTCTCTTGGCGTCCACACTCGCCTATCTACCCCACCCTCCCACCCACCTCACACACACACTGAGCTCTCTTGGCGTCCACACTCGCCTATCTACCCCACCCTCCCACCCACCTCACACACACTGAGCTCTCTTGGCGTCCACACTCGCCTATCTAACCCCCCCTCCCACCCACCTCACACACACACTGAGCTCTCTTGGTGTCCACACTCGCCTATCTACCCCACCCTCCCACCCACCTCACACACACACTGAGCTCTCTTGGCGTCCACACTCGCCTATCTACCCCACCCTCCCACCCACCTCATACACACTGAGCTCTCTTGGCGTCCACACTCGCCTATCAACCCAACCCTCCCACCCACCTCACACACACACTGAGCTCTCTTGGTGTCCACACTCGCCTATCTACCCCACCCTCCCACCCACCTCACACACACCCTGAGCTCTCTTGGCGTCCACACTCGCCTATCTACCCCACCCTCCCACCCACCTCACACACACACTGAGCTCTCTTGGCGTCCACACTCGCCTATCTACCCCACCCTCCCACCCACCTCACACACACACTGAGCTCTCTTGGTGTCCACACTCGCCTATCTACCCCACCCTCCCACCCACCTCACACTGAGCTCTCTTGGTGTCCACACTCGCCTATCTACCCCACCCTCCCACCCACCTCACACACACACTGAGCTCTCTTGGCGTCCACACTCGCCTATCTACCCCACCCTCCCACCCACCTTACACACACTGAGCTCTCTTGGCGTCCACACTCGCCTATCTAACCCCCCCCTCCCACCCACCTCACACACACACTGAGCTCTCTTGGCGTCCACACTCGCCTATCTACCCCACCCTCCCACCCACCTCACACACACACTGAGCTCTCTTGGTGTCCACACTCGCCTATCTACCCCACCCTCCCACCCACCTCACACACACACTGAGCTCTCTTGGCGTCCACACTCGCCTATCTACCCCACCCTCCCACCCACCTCACACACACACTGAGCTCTCTTGGTGTCCACACTCGCCTATCTACCCCACCCTCCCACCCACCTAACACACACACTGAGCTCTCTTGGCGTCCACACTCGCCTATCTACCCCACCCTCCCACCCACCTCACACACACACTGAGCTCTCTTGGTGTCCACACTCGCCTATCTACCCCACCCTCCCACCCACCTCACACACACACTGAGCTCTCTTGGCGTCCACACTCGCCTATCTACGCCACCCTCCCACCCACCTCACACACACACTGAGCTCTCTTGGTGTCCACACTCGCCTATCTACCCCACCCTCCCACCCACCTTACACACACACTGAGCTCTCTTGGCGTCCACACTCGCCTATCAACCCCACCCTCCCACCCACCTCACACACATATTGAGCTCTCTTGGTGTCCACACTCGCCTATCTACCCCACCCTCCCACCCACCTTACACACACACTGAGCTCTCTTGGCGTCCACACTCGCCTATCTACCCCACCCTCCCACCCACCTTACACACACACTGAGCTCTCTTGGTGTCCACACTCACCTATCTACCCCACCCTCCCACCCACCTCACACACACACTGAGCTCTCTTGGTGTCTACACTCGCCTATCTACCCCACCCTCCCACCCACCTCACACACACACTGAGCTCTCTTGGCGTCCACACTCGCCTATCTACCCCACCCTCCCACCCACCTCACACACACACTGAGCTCTCTTGGTGTCCGCACTCGCCTATCTACCCCACCCTCCCACCCACCTCACACACACACTGAGCTCTCTTGGCGTCCACACTCGCCTATCTACCCCACCCTCCCACCCACCTCACACACACACTGAGCTCTCTTGGTGTCTACACTCGCCTATCTACCCCACCCTCCCACCCACCTTATACACACTGAGCTCCCTTGGCGTCCACACTCGCCTATCTACCCCACCCTCCCACCCACCTCACACACACACTGAGCTCTCTTGGCGTCCACACTCGCCTATCTACCCCACCCTCCCACCCACCTCATACACACTGAGCTCTCTTGGCGTCCACACTCGCCTATCAACCCCACCCTCCCACCCACCTCACACACACACTGAGCTCTCTTGGTGTCCACACTCGCCTATCTACCCCACCCTCCCACCCACCTCACACACACCCTGAGCTCTCTTGGCGTCCACACTCGCCTATCTACCCCACCCTCCCACCCACCTCACACACACACTGAGCTCTCTTGGCGTCCACACTCGCTTATCTACCCCACCCTCCCACCCACCTCACACACACACTGAGCTCTCTTGGTGTCCACACTCGCCTATCTACCCCACCCTCCCACCCACCTCACACTGAGCTCTCTTGGTGTCCACACTCGCCTATCTACCCCACCCTCCCACCCACCTCACACACACACTGAGCTCTCTTGGCGTCCACACTCGCCTATCTACCCCACCCTCCCACCCACCTTACACACACTGAGCTCTCTTGGCGTCCACACTCGCCTATCTAACCCCCCTCCCACCCACCTCACACACACACTGAGCTCTCTTGGCGTCCACACTCGCCTATCTACCCCACCCTCCCACCCACCTCACACACACACTGAGCTCTCTTGGTGTCCACACTCGCCTATCTACCCCACCCTCCCACCCACCTCACACACACACTGAGCTCTCTTGGCGTCCACACTCGCCTATCTACCCCACCCTCCCACCCACCTCACACACACACTGAGCTCTCTTGGTGTCCACACTCGCCTATCTACCCCACCCTCCCACCCACCTAACACACACACTGAGCTCTCTTGGCGTCCACACTCGCCTATCTACCCCACCCTCCCACCCACCTCACACACACACTGAGCTCTCTTGGTGTCCACACTCGCCTATCTACCCCACCCTCCCACCCACCTCACACACACACTGAGCTCTCTTGGCGTCCACACTCGCCTATCTACGCCACCCTCCCACCCACCTCACACACACACTGAGCTCTCTTGGTGTCCACACTCGCCTATCTACCCCACCCTCCCACCCACCTTACACACACACTGAGCTCTCTTGGCGTCCACACTCGCCTATCAACCCCACCCTCCCACCCACCTCACACACACACTGAGCTCTCTTGGTGTCCACACTCGCCTATCTACCCCACCCTCCCACCCACCTTACACACACACTGAGCTCTCTTGGCGTCCACACTCGCCTATCTACCCCACCCTCCCACCCACCTTACACACACACTGAGCTCTCTTGGTGTCCACACTCACCTATCTACCCCACCCTCCCACCCACCTCACACACACACTGAGCTCTCTTGGTGTCTACACTCGCCTATCTACCCCACCCTCCCACCCACCTCACACACACACTGAGCTCTCTTGGCGTCCACACTCGCCTATCTACCCCACCCTCCCACCCACCTCACACACACACTGAGCTCTCTTGGTGTCCGCACTCGCCTATCTACCCCACCCTCCCACCCACCTCACACACACACTGAGCTCTCTTGGCGTCAACACTCGCCTATCTACCCCACCCTCCCACCCACCTCACACACACTGAGCTCTCTTGGTGTCCACA
>NC_090250.1:57169983-57207483 GCF_037325665.1 Littorina saxatilis | reverse complement strand
GTGCTTCAGAATCTGCGTAATGCCTTAATTTTGATAACAGGTACAAATTCTTTGATACTATGTTGCAGATATTACTCAAATGAGTTTGCCATTTCAACTCTTGATCAATGGTAACACCCAATAATCTATGTTCCCTAACTTGCTGCACTTGAGTTGAACCAACTGACAGTTGTAATTGTAAAGGACTTAATTGGTGTTTTTGTCTCGTGGTTATCACCATACTCTTTGTTTTAATTTGATGAATGATCATTGCATTAGAAACGCACCACTTAGTGATTTCATCCACACTTGTTTGAAGAGAAGAGTTGACGGATTCCAAAGATTTTTGACTGGTGTGGACAGAAGAGTCATCCGCAAAGCACTCACATCTAACTTTTTCATCGCACACATGAAGGGGTAAATCATTTATATAAATACAGAACAAGATAGGTCCTAATACATACCCTTGAGGGACACCACTCCGGACAAACTCGTTTGACGAAGTTTTACAGTTAATGGATACATACTGTTTCCGTTTTGAAAGATACGATTCAAAAAAGGCACAGGCGGAGTCGTCTTTTAAATAACACTTTAATTTCTTTGGTAGAAGTGAGTGATCTACTAGGTCAAAGGCTTTCTTAAAGTTCAGAAACAACGCTCCCGTTATTTCTGCTTTGTTTATTACTGAGAGCCAAGTCTCGCATAAAGAGTTTAAGGCGGTGTGGCAGGAATGCTTAGAGCGGAATCCAGACTGAAAAGGATGAAACAGATTCATTTGTTCCATATATGCCAGTAAATGTTTTTGTATGTGTTTTTCTAAGGGTTTAGATAAAACAGGTAAGAGGGAAATAGGTCTAAAGTTGTTTGGGTCTGTAAGATCCTTATTTTTTGGAAGTGGTAATACCTTTGCATACTTTAAAATAGAAGGGAACACGTTTTGTTGTATGTTCAGGTTATAAACATAAGTTAGGGAATCGACAATGTAAGGTAAAGCAAGTTTCAGCAACTTGACTGGAATCTTATCTGGACCCATTGACTTCTTATTCGCCATTTGTTCTATCAGTTTTCCTACCTCGTGCACTGAGATTTGAGGAATAGAAAACGTGTCAGTTTGATTCAACTTTTGTCCACAGAATGTTTTTAATTTTTCAAGACAATCATCCGTATCAAGGGAATCATTCTGATTGAGACAAGATTTTAGGTTGTCTGCTAGCGAAATGAAGTGTTTGTTAAAATTATTTGGAGATATTTGTGAATGAGAATTGGTTGATTCCTTCCTAGATTTATCAAGAATTTCATTCACTGCTCGCCAGATTGTAGCTGTATCCTTTTTTCAGAGATTAGTTTAATAAAATATTCTGTCTTTGCTTGTCTCACTGTGTCCAAAACTTCTTTTTTTTTGCAGTTTATACTCTGTTTTCATGTTGCGCTCTTTGAAATGATCACGCATCGCCATAGCCTCGATAATGTCTGAGGTTAACCAAGGGGGAAGCTGGGGATGTTTCACTCTATGCTGACGTAGTGGTGCGTGTTTATCAATTATAGAACACAAAATATCGTTAAAAATATTGCAAGCGCCCTCTGCGTCACTGCAATTGAATACGCTATAAAATGGGGCTTGGTTAAGGTCAAAGAAAAAGACAGATTCATCAAAATACTTGAAACTTCTGTATTCGATTGTTGTGTGGCCTTTATGACGTGATTTTGGCAATCTAAGAGAAACCGAGCAAAAAACAGAATGATGGTCACTAAAACTGGAATGCACTACTTGCGCATTTGCAACGATATTCTTACTATCAGTATAGATATGATCAATCAGGGTTGATGAAATATTTGTTTCTCTTGTAGGGGTTTCGATTAGCTGACGAAGCCCAAACAGAGCGGTGGTTGAGCACCAAGGTGTTTGAGGCCTGAGTAGGTTAATGTTAAAATCGCCAAGCAATACAACATTCTCGTCACGAGCCTTCACTCTGTCCATCATAGAAACAAAATCATCAATCCACCTTGACGTTTCAGCAGGGTTACGATACAGATAGCCAATAAGCAAGGGAGAGGATTTGTCCTGTTTCAGTTCCAACCACAAACATTCAACATTGTCATCTTCAAGATCGGTTCTACGTTTGACAATGCCAGCAATGGACTGATGAACATAAAGAGCGATGCCTGTTTGGCCTACTCGTGCATTGTCCCGTCGTAAAACCGAATAATTCGGAATGTTAAGAAGGCTGTCTAATATACGCGAATCTAGACGCGTTTCACTTACACCGAAGAGTTGTACCAGCTCTGGTTGCTGGTTTAGCAATACACAGACATCATGTACTTTGTTGACTAAATGATAAATATTTACATGCCCTATACGGAGAACAGTGTTTGATGTTGTTGACATTAGGACGAAGTGCAATATTGTAACAAAGAGCAGTAAATAATAAAGCAAGCAAAATCCGGAAATATGAGTATCAGGAGCAGTCAAGACAACAGTTCTAATATATCATAAACGCACAGGGATTTCTCCAAGTAAATGTCAAGATTCCCACAACACAAAGCGAGCGCTGACAATGCACATTCAGACACACAAGCTTTCACTTCAGGCCTGCACGGCAGACAAAACGTCACACAATTCGGATTAAGTGGCATTCACCACTTACACTCCCGGGATAGATCAGAGTAACTATGGTTGCTAGTAAGAACAGCATGATACAGGATAAGATAGCAGCACACAAAGGTATGCTATCAAAAGTAAAGAAACAAATTGTTGCTTAAAAATGAAGGGTGACCGAAAAAAAGGTAAAGCAACTCGATCCCACAACAAACACCGTTTCGGGTACGATGGCGTTTGTGCTGGAATGTTAAAGAACTCTTGCCCGAAACTGTTGCCGTTTCTTGTAAAGCTGTTTAACCAAATTTTTGACACAGGCGTTTACCCTTCTGCGTGGTCTTGTGGGATAATTGTCCCAATTCACAAAAGTGGAGACATTAACAACCCTGATAACTACAGAGGCATTACGTTACTGAGCATAGTAGGTAAGTTGTTTGGCAGCATACTAAACAGGCGCTTATCTGACTGGGCGGAAGACAACAGTAGAATAGAGGAAGAACAGGGTGGCTTCAGAAAAGACCACTCTACTGTGGACAATATGTTTGTGCTATATGTTATTGTCCAGAGGTACCTTCTTAAAAGATCTGGTAAGGTCTACATATGTTTCGTAGACTTCCGCAAGGCTTTTGACTCAGTCAATAGGGCTATGTTATGGAATGTATTACGCAAGCACGGGGTTGGCGGAAAGATGTTGTACAAAGGAGTGAAGTCCTGTGTTCGCACCGACGATGGCCCGTCGGAGTTTTTCCGTTGTCCATGTGGAGTCCCACAAGGTTCTGTGCTTTCACCAACATCGTTTTCATTCCTGATTAATGAACTGGCACTTGAAATGTTTCAAAACGGTAAACATGGAATACAGTTAACACCTGACGTGATGCAGATTCTCATATTGCTGTTTGCCGACGATGTAATCTTGATATCCTATAGCGCAGCCGGGTTACAGAAACAGATTGATGTGTTAAAACAGTTTACGGATAAGTTTTCCATGACGGTCAACCTGGATAAGACAAAGGTAATCGTTTTTAGAAAAGGAGGATTTTTGGCAGCAAATGAAGCCTGGAAGTACGGAAACGAGGACATAGAGGTTGTGAACAGGTACAAGTACTTGGGGCTAAATTTCACCACAAAAATGTCATTGACGCAAATGGTCAGCGATCTGGCCTCAAAGGCAAAGATAAGGACTGGCCAAATCCTAAGATGTTTGTGGAGGCTAGGCAACATACCTAGAAGCGTATTTTTTAAAATATATGACGCACAGGTCCTCCCGATCTTAATGTATGGATCTGAGCTGTGGGGATTCCAAAGGTTTGAAGCTCTTGAGAAAGCCCATTTGTTTGCATGCAAGAAGTTTTTGTGTGTAGGACGACAAACACCAAACAAGGTGGTATATGGTGACTTAGGCCGCTACCCACTTTATGTCACTTCGTCGGTTCGCTGTATTAAGTATTGGCTGAGAGTGTTACATTTGCCAAGCGAAAGACTCCCAAGGAAAGCATATGACATGATGAAACATTTACAGAGTTATGGCAAGAAAACATGGTCTCATTATTTGAAAGAAATGTTATGCATGTACGGCTTTGGAGATGCCTGGCTGCAACAAGGTGTAGGCGATTTGAATCGATTTATAGCAGTATTCAGACAACGATTGTTTGATTGCTTCCAGCAAGACTGGCACGACAGCATCATGAACTCGGAGCGATTTGAATTTTATTCGCTCTCTAAACAAGAAATTCGCGCTGAAGTGTATATAGACCATATTCAGCTCCGCTGTTTTCGAGATGCATACATACTTGTACAATTTCGATTTGGCATTTCACCCATAAACACTCACAAATGCCGCTATCGAACTGACGTTGTACCGGGCCTTTTGATTTGCCCTGTATGCAGAGAGGACGTGGAAGAAGAGAAACATGTATTGTTTGTATGCAAAGGATATTGTGATTATAGACTTGATGTCAAAATATTAAGAGAAAAAAACCAGAGTGAAGATGCGAACAGTATTATACGTGTTATGTCTGTAGATAAAGGGGATTCAGTGGTGCATTTGGCCAGATTCTTATAATCGTGTTTTTCAAAAAAGGAAAAGTTTTTTGGACTAGTTACCCAATGTGGAACAGGTGAACGAGACGGCGATGTGTTATACATAGTTTGTGCCGTGGAATGTTAGAGCAGGTTTGATTGCAAATAATGTATGCTGGTGTAGTACACTTGTGTTGTTGTTGTACCTATTCAAATTGTTGATTTTTGCGCTGGAAATGTTTGTATGTTAGAAAGAGAGAGAGGGAGAGAGAGAGACTCAGACTCAGACTCAGAACTTTATTACAAAAGGATAAAGGTTTTAGGCAAAGCCTATTCTTCCAACCTGTCCTTTATACAACACATAAAGACAGACGAACATAACAAATAAAAATTCAATCATATAAGATATAGAAATACATTGTATGAATTGCAATACTATATGCAGTTACGGAATTATATAAGGAGAACTCAAAAATTACAAAATTACATTGACATAGTTAAGCCTTTCATTTTGAGAATTAAGTTGCTCAGATGAGCTACACATCCGTTAACACTAGTACAAAATGTTCAACAAAATAACAATCGAACAAGACATTTCATTCACGAATGATGTGTGAACGGGACTGTCTCTTAAACAATTTCACTGAAGTTGCATTTCTTATCTGTTGGGGTAAGGAGTTCCAGAGAAAAGCTCCCGAGAAGGCTAGGCTCGATTTGTAGAGGTCTATGCGAGGTATAGGAGGGATGATTTTTTGGGACCCATATCTTTTTGTGGCATGTTTGAAATGTGATTGCAAATATTTAGGACAGTCGTCATTTAGAATTTTATACATGAACACAGCCTTGTTTAACGTCAACTGATCTTTCAAGGGGAGGAAATTTAGGAGCTTTAGCTTTTCATCCGTGGACCTATTCAAATCATGCAGAATAAGTTTTGCAGCTCGGCGATGCAGGGAATTGAGTCTTTTTAAATGAACATCACTGCAGTTATCCCAAAGTGTCGAAGCGAAGTTTATATGAGGCATTATGTGGGCGTAATAGAACATTTTGAGTGCTTCAGAATCGGCGTAATGCCTTAATTTTGATAACAGGTACAAATTCTTTGATACTACTTTGCAAATATTACTCAAATGAGTTTGCCATTTCAACTCTTGATCAATGGTAACACCTAATAGTCTATGTTCCTTAACTTGCTGCACTTGAGTTGAACCAACTGACAGTTGTAATAGTAAAGGACTTAACTGGTGTTTTTGTCTCGTGGTTATCACCATACTCTTTGTTTTAATCGGATGAATGATCATTGCATTAGAAACGCACCACTCAGTGATTTCATCCACACTTGTTTGAAGAGAAGAGTTGACGGATTCCAAAGATTTTTGACTGGTGTGAACAGAAGAGTCATCCGCGAAGAACTCACATCTAACTTTTTCATCGGACACATGAAGGGGTAAGTCATTTATATAAATACAGAACAAGATAGGTCCTAATACAGACCCTTGAGGGACACCACTCCTGACAATCTCGTTTGACGAAGTTTTACAGTTAATGGATACATACTGTTTCCGTTTTGAAAGATACGATTCAAAAAAGGCACAGGCGGAGTCGTCTTTTAAATAGCACTTTAGTTTTGTCAGTAGAAGTGAGTGATCTACTAGGTCAAAGGCTTTCTTAAAGTCCAGAAACAACGCTCCCGTTATTTCTGCTTTGTTTATTGCTGACAGCCAAGTCTCGCATAAAGAGCTTAAGGCGGTGTGGCAGGAATGCTTGGAGCGGAATCCAGACTGAAAAGAATGAAACAGATTCATTTGTTCCATATATGCCAGTAGGTGTTTTTGTATGTGCTTTTCTAAGGGTTTAGATAGAACAGGTAAGAGGGAAATAGGTCTAAAGTTGTTTGGGTCTGTAAGATCCTTAGTTTTTGGAAGTGGTAATACCTTTGCACACTTTAAAATAGAAGGGAACACATTTTGTTGTATGCTTAGGTTATAAACATAAGTTAGGGAATCGACAATGTAAGGTAAAGCAAGTTTTAGCAACTTGACTGGAATCTTGTCTGGATCCATTGACTTCTTATTCGCCATTTGTTCTACCAGTTTTCCTACCTCGTGCACTGAGATTGGAGGAATAGAAAATGTGTCAGTTTGAGTCAACTTTTGTTCACAGAATGTTTTTAATTTTTCAAGACAATCATCCGTATCAAGGGAATCATTTTGCTTGAGACAAGATTTTAGGTTGTCTGCTAGCGAAATGAAGTGTTTGTTGAAGTCATTTGGAGATATTTGTGAATGAGAATTGGTTGATCCCTTCCTAGATTTATCAAGAATTTCATTCACTGCTCGCCAGATTGTAGCTGTATCCTTTTTTCCAGAAATTAGTTTATTAAAATATTCAGTCTTTGCTTGTCTCACTGTGTCCAACACTTTATTTTTTTTGTAGTTTATATTCTGTTTTCATGTTGCGCTCTTTGAAATGATCACGCATCGCCATAGCCTCGATAATGTCTGAGGTTAACCAAGGGGAGAGCTGGGGATGTTTCACTCTATGCTGACGTAGTGGTGCGTGTTTATCAATTATAGAGCACAAAATATCGTGAAAAATCTTGCAGGCGCTCTCTGCGTCACTACAATTGAAAACGCTATAAAATGGGGCTTGGTTAAGGTCAAAGAAGAAGGCAGATTCAACAAAATACTTGAAACTTCTGTATTCGATTGTTGTGTGGCCTTTATGACGTGATTTTGGCAATATAAGCGAAATCGAGCAAAACACAGAATGATGGTCACTAAAACTGGAATGCACTACTTGCGCATTTGCAACGATATTCTTATTATCAGTATAAATATGATCAATCAGGGTTGATGAAGTATTTGTTTCTCTTGTAGGGGTTTTTACCAGCTGATGAAGACCAAACAGAGCTGTGGTTGAGCACCATGTTGTTTGAGGCCTGAGTAGGTTAATGTTAAAATCGCCAAGCAATACAACATTCTCGTCACGAGCCTTCACTCTGTCCATCATAGAAACAAAATCATCAATCCACCTTGACGTTTCAGCAGGGTTACGATACACATAGCCAATAAGCAAGGGAGAGGATTTGTCATGCTTCAGTTCTAACCACATACATTCAACATTTTCATCTTCAAGATCAGTTCTACGTTTGACAATCCCAGCAATGGACTGATGAACATAAAGAGCGATGCCTGTTTGGCCTACTCGTGCATTGTCCCGTCGCAAAACCGAATAATGCGGAATGTTAACAAGGCTGTCTGAGATACGCGAATCTAGACGCGTTTCACTTACACCGAAGAGCTGTACCAGCTCTGGTTGCTGGTTTAGCAATACACAGACATCATGTACTTTGTTGACTAAATGATAAATATTCACATGCCCTATACGGAGAACAGTGTTTGATGTTGTTGACATTAGAACGAAGTGCAATATTGTAACAAACAGCAGTAATGATACAGGATGAGATAGCAGCACACAAAGGTATGCAATCAACAATAGAGAACAAACTGTTGCTTAAAATGAAGGGTGACCGACAAAAGGCAAAGAAAATCCCACAACAAACAACGGGATACTAGATAATGTAAGCTTAAGTACAAGATGTACAAAATGTTCACAGAAAACAAAAGGACACAAGGTTAAAGCAGTTAAAGCGGAACAGTCCTGGTGAAATTCAGTTAAGGCTGAACAGTTCACAAACTCGGCCCAGAGCCAGTAGTTCATGCAATTATTTAGCACCCAGTAAAGGTTAATACTGTAAAGGATTCGTAACACAAGTCTTGCACAGAGAAGTAGAATCTCTTTTATGCCTCACGTGTTCAGACTTTAATATCGTCGAAGCACCAGCCGCTTGTCCATGGGGATGAAAAAAGCCTATGGCTTCAGGGCACGACACACACAATGCCGTCCCTATAGCGTGTCCGACCTGAGGCACTTATAGAAGCGAGCACGTCCGAGTCAGGTCACGAATTAAGCTGTTGCAGCTGTAGAACAAACCGTTAACAAAGTTAGTTTAAAGATTCCTCAATAAGATGAAGGCCGCGCGAGTATGTTCACATTCTTGCACAAGGGCAATGTTTGTAAAATAGTAAAGTTATAAACACAGTTTCAACAAGGACGAATGACGTAAAGTTTCTCTCTAACTTTCTCTCCGTCACCCCTGGGTGCTAGCACGCCGCACACGCACACACCTAGAGTGATGCATAGTTATTCTTCGCTCTTGTGTAATTCACAACATAGTTTGTATACAAATTTAGTATTTCACCGATTACACAAGAGTAGAGGCACCTGTGCTGAGAGTAGCCGTGTGGAGGGAAACATTGATGGCACTTCTAATTACACAAGTGTAGAGGCATTCGTGTTGTGGTAGCTGTGTGGAGTAAAACACTGTTGGAGCTGCGGGGGTATGGGTATGTATGAATGAGTGTATGAATTGTGGAGTGGCACTGAGTGCCGGTGTGGCTGAAACATGTAGGGTGGAGGCAGCATGTGTCGAGGAGGAGGCTGGGGCGCTGCATATTGCCAGGCATAAGGAGGCACTTGAAAGTGCGGCCCTTGATTGACTGCCTGGCTGTAGAGCTCCGGGTCGCTGTCACGGCGTTGATTATGTTGCGGCGCACCTGCCGCATAGGGAGGCACATGATAGTGTGGCCCCCGACTGACTGGCTGTCTGTAGGGCTCCGGGTCGCTGTCACGGCGTTGATTATGATGCGGCGCACCTGCCGCATAGGGAGGCACATGATAGTGTGGCCCCCGACTGACTGGCTGTCTGTAGGGCTCAGGGTCACTATCACGGCGTTGATTATGTTGCGGCGCACAGGCCGCATAGGGAGGCACATGATAGTGTGGCCCCCGACTGACTGGCTGTCTGTAGGGCTCAGGGTCGCTGGCACAGCGTTGACTGTGCATGGCGTTGGACTGTCGCATGTAGACCAAGGGGTAGTCATCAGACTGCTGCTGTTGTTCTTGGTGTAGAGGGCGATGAGGTAGGCGATGTTGAGGACCGTTACGGAGCAGAAGCCCTGGTCCTTGCTCTTGTGGTCTACCGGGCTGTCCGGTTCTGCGCGTTGACTGGTCGTCGAGGTAGTCACGGTTGCGTGACGGCACAGGGGTTTGCAACAGCGGCACCCGTCGCTGTGATTGATCAGCGGGAGGGCATGCAGTTTTCAGGTTACCGGCAAGGCAAACAATACCCCGAGGACTGGGATGAAGGGCATCCCTGTAGAGAGCTTTGCGTGGGGCACCGCTGGGGGTGAGGAAGGTGTCGGTGTTGTCAGTGAATACTACCCCCTCCCTCGCACAGACCCTACTCAGGGAGTGGTTGGATGCTGCAATGGACTTCCGCAGCATGTGTTCGCCGTTGGGTGGGATGATGGAGGACGCCTGTATCCGTGCCGAAGGGAACACCTTCTTTAAGAGCTTCATGAGTCCCGACCACACTGCCTCTGTGATGGTGTTGTGTCGGCATGTATTGACCCCTATGTGAACGATGACCATTTGCACGTGTTTACATTGTGGCACGTTGTCCAGCCAGTGTGTTACATCATCTACACAGAGGCCAGACACACTCAGATTCTGGGAGGCTTTGCCAGGAAACATCAGCTCGGGTCTAACTGGTTTCAGTACCGAGTCCCCGAGCAGCACGCGAGTAGTCGAAGGATCCACTCGATACTCCGCCAGCTGCTGTCGTGGAGTCAGGTTGCTTGAAGTCTGATTGTGTGTGTTTCCTCTTCTAGCGTCTGTGTCATACTGTTTCTCATGTGGCGCAGAACTCTTAGGGCTAACAGAGGGCGAACTTGTTTCGGATTCGTCGTGAAGCACAGAGAAGCTGTTAAAAAGGGGTACTCCTGCCTTGACAACTGAAGCCTGCATGGTTTCCACTTGCAAATCCGCTTGAGTGTTAGTCTGTGATTCTGATGAGGTTGTATGTTTTGTAAGTTGATTGGTTTGTTTAATCTGTTGCTGTTTCTTAAAGTCACCAACCTGAGATTTGAGCGAGTGTATTTGTTTATTCATTTCACTCATCTCCTGTTTCATTGTTGCAATGGTGTTATCTAACGTTTCACATTTTATTCTAAGGTCAAGTTTAAGTTCTCTCTTCAGTTGTGTTTTCGCCGTCTCTATGAGTGCTAACACTTCATCGCGGAGTTCAGGGTGGTCCAAGAAAAGAGAGGAGGAAATGTGGTTTTGCTTTTGCTCTTGCGAGTCACCCGAAGTCACCTTGACGAGGTCAAGTGGTGGGGTCGAATCCAGGTCATTATGACGCGTGGTTTCATTGTTCAGTGTGGTCGCTTTGGTGACGGCGCTCATACTTGTGGAAGAGTCGTGGCCTTGTAGCGGGGTAGTGGCCGTGTTGTCAGGGTTTCGCCCACTAGCCATAGATGGGGGGGATTTGTTTGAAGCTGGCGATGATGAGACGAAAGAAACAGTGTGGTCAGGTGGGGTTGCAGTCGGGGAGGGCAATGGAGACTGTTGGGGGGTGGAGCTTAGTACCCCCGTAGAGAGGGCGGCAGAATCGGAGCTCCTTGATCTCAATTGTCTGCATGCCCTTTTTGGTTGCTCCCTTGTTAACGAACGATGTTTACGGGAGGTGGGTGTGTTCTCTACTTCACCGATGGACCGCTCGATGGGTGGCAAGGCGAGCATAGTGAGGCGAGTGTTGATTGTTGTAGCAAGTTCAGGGTGCTTGATAATAGAGTTGATGCAGTCCACCAAGCTCGTAAACTCAGAGTCGCGCCATTTGGTGCATTGGGCGCCTTGAACAAGAATGGTACCGGTTGTATAGAAAATAGTTATGGTCACCAATTTGCTCGAGCCGCAATTCACCTGCACTTTAGAGCGCCATAGCTCAGGGGAGGGGAGGGTTGTCGGGATTTCGCTAAGAGATTCATTATCTTGTACCTGGATAGGTCGAGTTGGCTTTTCTGCCTCATCTATCCACTGTACGTCGAAGTTGTTATGGCTGTCGATGCCTTGGCAGTAGCGCATGTATAACACTTGGCGAGCCAAAGGCATGAGTGTGTGAGGCATCTTAAATGTTAATTGTCTTGGGTCTTTTTTCATGCAGACAGTGGGGACCCATCCCACTGCCGTAGTAATGCTGGGCTGCATTTCCATGATCAAGTACTCAGCGATGCGTTCATATTTAGAGGGTGGTGTAGAGTGAGCCCGCGCAGGCCAAACATATGAGCCGATTACATGGCGATATTAAGTTACATTGACTCAGACACGCATTGGGTTGCGTACACACTGCATAACCCAGGAAATGAATCAGCCACAGCTGGGATATATCAGTCGAGCATGACTATAAAGCACTTGGCTACAAGACACTGCGCGATCTTAGCGCATAACCACTTCATGTCCCAAATAGAAACTTATTCTGGGGACACAAATAGAAACTTACATACAATACACTGCGCGATGACCACTGAAGGCACTGTGTCCGATTGGCAGGGAATTACAGCGTGTCGTTTCAGCGTGTACACACACGCCGCTCCATTGGCCCTCCCAGCCACTTGACAGTCTCACGCCAAGATAAGAATCACTGTGGCACGCAGACATTAGTCACATGGCCGACGCTCATAAATCACCCACGATAAGCGCATAGCGTGGCGCTGCTACACATCGTAGAACAATGAAGTCGGAGAAATGAAATGAAACTTTGATACTCCTACCGAGAGAGAGAGAGAGAGAGAGAGAGAGAGAGAGAGAGAGAGAGAGAGAGAGAAAGAGAGAAAGAGAGAGAAAGAGAGTTTGTGCCGTGGAACGATAGAGCATGATTGAAAGCCGATAATGTATGTTAGCACTGTAAACTTGTTTGTCGTTGCACCTACCCATATTGTTAATTCATGCGCTGGATATGTCTTTAGGTTTAAGAGAGTGAAAGAGAGTGAGAGCGTGCGTGCGTTCGTGTGAGTATATGTTAGGGAGAAAGAGATAAACCGGTTGATTGTCCATAAATACAAACACACGGCATGTATTACTGACCCCCCCCCTCCCCACACCCCGTTGAAATGAACCATGTGTGTTTAATCAATAAAATGTCTTACGTCTTACGTCTCCTACACCCCTGCGTGCTAGCACGTACGCACGCACACACACACATACACACACACACACACACACACACACACACACATACATACACACACACACACACATACACACACACACACACACACACACACACTCCTACACCCCTGCGTGCTAGCACGTACACACACACACACACACACACACATACACACACACACACACACATACATACACACACATACCCACACGTCTAGAATGATGCATAGTTATTCTTCGCTACAGAGAGAGAGAGAGAGAGAGAGAGAGAGAGAGAGAGAGAGAGAGAGAGAGAGTGTGTGTGTGTGTGTATGTGTGTGTGTGTGTGTGTGTGTGTGTGTGTGTGTGTGTGTGTGTGTGTGTGTGTGCGTGCGTGCGTGCCGGCATGCGAGATCGTCCTTGATTTTGTCACCTCCCTGTATTACGCAAGCAGAAACTGCAAAGCTAATTCCTATTTATCGCCAAAGTTAAACAACGTACGAAAGCGAACCAAGAATGTCAAACCCTCGGTATGGCATGCACGCAGGCACGATCACATGCCAAATTAAACACCGTTCTTTCAAAAATCGTAGAACCATAAGCTAAAATCAGACAGGACGCCACTAGGTAACCAAGCGTTTGATTATTATTTTTGAGAACCCGAACGTCCATTCATCAAGTGGAAAACTAACAAGTCGCGTAAGGCGAAAATACAACATTTAGTCAAGCTGTCGAACTCACAGAATGAAACTGAACGCACTGCAATTTTTCAGCAAGACCGTATATTCGTAGCATCATCAGTCCACCGCTTGTGGCAAAGGCAGTGAAATTGACAAGAAGAGCGGGGTAGTAGTTGCGCTGAGAAGGATAGCACGCTTTTCTGTACCTCTCTTCGTTTTAACTTTCTGAGCGTGTTTTTAATCCAAACATATCATATCTATATGTTTTTGGAATCAGGAACCGACAAGGAATAAGATGAAAGTGTTTTTAAATTGATTTCGAAAATTTAATTTTGATCATAATTTTTAGATTTTTAATTTTCAGAGCTTGTTTTTAATCCAAATATAACATATTTATATGTTTTTGGAATCAGAAAATGATGCAGAATAAGATGAACGTAAATTTGGATCGCTTTATAAAATAATTTTTTTTTTTACAATTTTTAGATTTTTAATGACCAAAGTCATTAATTAATTTTTAAGCCACCAAGCTGAAATGCAATACCGAAGTCCGGCCTTCCTCGAAGATTGCTTGGCCAAAATTTCAATCAATTTGATTAAAAAATGAGGGTGTGACAGTGCCGCCTTAACTTTTACAAAAAGCCGGATATGACGTCATGAAAGACATTTATCAAAAAAATAAAAAAAACGTCCGGGGATATCATTCCCAGGAACTCTCATGTAAAATTTCATATAGATCGGTCCAGTAGTTTAGTCTGAATCGCTCTACACACAGACACACGCACAGACAGACAGACAGACACACACACACACACACACACACACACAACACACACACACACACACACACACACACACACACACATACACCACGACCCTCGTCTCGATTCCCCCTCCATGTTAAAACAAGGTGTTTAACAGCAGCAGATCGTCCCCCACCCCCACTGCCCACCCCCTCCAAATGTTGGCTCTAGGACAAATGAGGTACACCCCCAAAGAAGACGAGGAGGAAGAAGGCGAACAGGTTGATTGGGAGGATACGGAGAAGGAGGAAGAGGAGGAGGAGGAAGAGGAGGAGGAGGAGGAGGAAAGAGAGAGGGGTTGGGGGAGGGAAAGAGTAAATGACAAGAAAAGTAATTTCCGTTACTTATTTTCGCAATATGTTGACTGCCTGCATTTCTTATCACGTCCCACAAAGAGATTGAGTTATTGTGTTCCGTGCGTGTAAAGCGGACACATTGTACTATTCTCTCAGAGATGACTGCCTGCATTTCTTATCATGTCCCACCAAGAGAGATTGTGTTCCGTGCGTGTAAAGCGGACACATTGTACTATTCTCTCAGAGATGACTGCCTGCATTTCTTATCATGTCCCACCAAGAGATTGGGTTATTGTGTTCCGTGCGTGTAAAGCGGACACACTGTTTTATTCTCTCAGAGATGACTGCCTGGATGTCTTATCATGTCCCACCAAGAGATTGAGTTATTGTGTTCCGTGCGTGTAAAGCGGACACACTGTTTTATTCTCTCAGAGATGACTGCCTGCATTTCTTATCATGCCCCACCAAGAGAGATTGTGTTCCGTGCGTGTAAAGCGGACACATTGTACTATTCTCTCAGAGATGACTGCCTGGATGTCTTATCACGTCCCACCAAGAGATTGAGTTATTGTGTTCCGTGCGTGTAAAGCGGACACATTGTCTGCCTCAGGGGAAAAAGAAATTAGATAGAGTTGAAAAATCAAGTGATTTGACCGACAGGTCGATGACCGGAGAGAATGTGTTTGGACTTTTACAGATGACCTCGTTGATTGCTATGGCAGGTACCACGGACGCACGTATTATGCCTTTACATCACTATGCCTTTACATCACTATGCCTTTACATCACTATGCCTTTACATCACGAAGAAGCAATGCCTTGACAAGGGAAGACATCCATGTTTATTGCTCTTTGACTTGAAGCAAACATTTCTACCATTTGTTTTGTTTTTTAGACTTGAATGCATTTCTTGTTCATATTGCGTATGTGTGTGTGTCCGTGTGAACGTACGAGCGTGCGTACGTGTGTGTGTGTGTGTGTGTGTGTGTGTGTGTGTGTGTGTGTGTGTGTGTGTGTGTGTGTGTGTGTGTGTGTGCGTGCGTGCGTATGTGTGTGTGAATGTGTGTGTGTGTGTGTGAGTGTGTGTGTGCGTGTGTATGTGTGCCTACGTCCGTGTGTGTGAGTGCGTTAGTACATATGTGTAACTTTTTAATGCATGGACTGATGCCAGGCAATATTGACATTAGCCAAATGTGGTGTTGTTTTCTCTCACTTTTTCTCCCTTTCATTCCTGATCTTTCTCCCTTTCATTCCTGATCTTTCTCCCTTTCATTCCTGATCTTTCTCCCTTTCATTCCTGATCTTTCTCCCTTTCATTCCTGATCTTTCTCCCTGTCATTCCTGATCTTTCTCCCTTTCATTCCTGATCTTTCTCCCTGTCATTCCTGATCTTTCTCCCTGTCATTCCTGATCTTTCTCCCTTTCATTCCTGATCTTTCTCACTTTCATTCCTGATCTTTCTCCCTTTCATTCCTGATCTTTCTCCCTTTCATTCCTGATCTTTCTCCCTTTCATTCCTGATCTTTCTCCCTGTCATTCCTGATCTTTCTCCCTGTCATTCCTGATCTTTCTCCCTGTCATTCCTGATCTTTCTCCCTTTCATTCCTGATCTTTCTCTTTTTCTTTTTCAGTGTTTTATTCCTGAAATGAGCCGTCATCACATTTAAGTAGCTTCGGCGAAACTATCCCGTTTCTAAAAACCGTGCGATACGTCGCAATTATTTCAAGAACAAAACGTATCTGCAACTACCATGCAGGGGTGGAGCAGTTAAGCCAGAGAGGGGGGGGGGGGTGTTACAACCTGGGGTCCAGGGGTAGACCCCTTGTGGGGTACATGGGCAAGGCCCTGTTGGGGAGCACCCCAGAAGCTGAAGAGTTTTAGCTATGATATGAACAATTTATGGCTTATCCTTGATTTTAAACATGATCAACTGGTGTCAGCAGCCACTCATTATTTATTTTAAAGTTAGTATTAATTTTTTTTTTGACAGCCGGGGGGGGGGGGGGGGGCGGAACCCCTGTAACCCCCCCCCCCCCTAATCCGCCCCTGCCATGTAAGCGAGTCATTGTGGCACTAACCGATCACGAGGTGTCAGTTATTTATGCTACACGGGAGACAACCGTAATCATGGCAGTCTTTAAGTACGATGCATTGAACATCCAGAAATAGAGAGGGGGGCGAGAGAGAGAGAGACAGAGTGAGAGAGAGAGACAGAGAGAGAGAGCGAGAGAAAGAGAGGGAGACAGAGAGACAGAAAGCGAGAGACAGAGAGAGAGACACAGAGACAGAGAGAGAGAGAGAGCGAGAGAAAGAGATCAAATCAAATCAAATCAAATCAAATTTTATTTTACGAGGGTTGTGGCATAAGCAATATAAACGAGCTTCTTTTCAACCAGCCCTCGCCCAGAGAGGGACTATTCTAATCTTAAATACATATATATATACAAACGTAAAACAATTACAACATGACAGTAAAAAAATAAAAAATAAAAATAAAAATAAAAATAAATTTAAAAAAGGCAGAAAAACTATTCACATGACTATATACACGTTGTAGACTATACATACATTCTTGCGTTATGAAACACTGATGCTTTATAGACAGATATGATCAATATGAAAATAATCAGAACGAAGTCGTAATTTGACATTAAATGTAATGAGAGGTGTTTTTTGAAAGTATTGAGACTTGTTGTGACTCGAACTGATTCCTGGAGAGAATTCCACAAAACGCTGCCAGAATAAGCTAAACTTGATTTAAAGAGATCTATCCGCGGAATGGGGACGTTGAATTTTCGGCTTGGTTTGGCTTTAAATTTTGTAATGAAAGCACTCGGTGCATGGCCGGAAAGGATTTTGTGAAGGAGCACGCCTTTATTTGATTTAAATCTTTCTTTTAAGGGCAAAATCTTAAGTTTTTTTATAATCGTCGGAAACAAGACTGGATTGTTTTAATAGAACTGATTTTAGTGCTCGTCTGTGTAGACTGTACAGTGGCTTTAAAATGTTTGCACTGGCTCCCAGATGGTCGAACAATAATCCGTGATGGTTTGTATGTATGCATTATAAAATAATAACCTTGAGTGTGGATCAAGAAAGTGTTTTATTCTGTTCAACAAATATATTTTCCTCGACATGGTTTTACACAACGATCTAACATGATGGGTCCAAGATAAATTATTATCGATATTTACTCCCAAAACTTTGTGATCTCCTACTTTCGCTATTGCATCGTTGCCAATTAATAAGGAATGAGGATTATTCTTGATGTTTTGTCTTTTTTGCCTTGTTGTAATTAACATGTATTTGGTCTTTTGGGGGTTAAGACTCATGTGGTTATATTCCGTCCAATTAATGAGATCATCTACACTGTTCTGCAATGATAAATAAACTTTGTCTAATTTTTTATCAGAAGTGTGTATGGTCGTATCATCAGCAAATAGTAACACTAAAATGAAGATCGTTAATATACAGAGAGAAAAGAAGTGGCCCAAGGACAGAACCCTGGGGGACTCCATATAACACCGGTCTTTTACTTGACATAGTGGAATTCACGCAGACGGATTGCTCTCGTCCGGCTAAGAGAGAGAGAGAGAGAGAGAGAGAGAGAGAGAGAGAGAGAGAGAGAGAGAGAGAGAGAGAGAGAGAGAGAGAGAGAGAGAGAGAACTCAGAACTCAGAACTTTATTACATAAGGATAAAGGTTTTAGGCTTAGCCTAATCTTCCAACCTGTCCTTGGAACATATACAGAGAATAATTGTAAACGAAAGCAAAGACTGCGCACATACACACACACACATCCACACCCACGTATACACACACACATGCACACATAAACTCACACATACACACATACACACACACACACACACATGCACACACACACATGCACACACACATGCACACACATGCACACACACACACACACACACATATACACACACACATGCTCGCGCGCGCGAGCGTGCGCATGCATATCTAAACACAAGCACATGCTATCATTTCATACCTAAAAGGAACAGAAAGAGAGAGAGAGAGAGAGAGAGAGAGAGAGAGAGAGAGAGAGAGAGAGAGAGAGAGAGAGAGAGAGAGAGAGAGAGAGAGAGAGAGAGAGAGAGAGAGAGAGAGAGACAATGACAATGACAATGACAAATTCTATATTAACGAGGGTAATGGCATAAGCAAACAGGTGCTTTTTTACATCCAGCTCTCGCCCATGGGAGGGTTTAATGTAATGATAATACGTTTTAAAAATGTTGGAATATCAATTAAAGAAGTAATCAATCAATCAACATGAGGCTTATATCGCGCGTATTCCGTGGGTACAGTTCTAAGCGCAGGGATTTATTTTTTTATTTTTTTATATTTTTATCTTATGCAATTTATATCGCGCACATATTCAAGGCGCAGGGATTTATTTATGCCGTGTGAGATGGCATTTTTTTTACACAATACATCACGCATTCACATCGTTCAGCAGATCGCAGCCATTTCGGCGCATATCCTACTTTTCACGGCCTATTATTCCAAGTCACACGGGTATTTTGGTGGACATTTTTATCTATGCCTGTACAATTTTGCCAGGAAAGACCCTTTTGTCAATCGTGGGATCTTTAACGTGCACACCCCAATGTAGTGTACACGAAGGGACCTCGGTTTTTCGTCTCACCCGAAAGACTAGCACTTGAACCCACCACCTAGGTTAGGAAAGGGGGGGGGGAGAAAATTGCTAACGCCCTGACCCAGGGTCGAACTCGCAACCTCTCGCTTCCGAGCGCAAGTGCGTTACCACTCGGCCACCCAGTCGTTTGTAATAAAAACAAACGACAAACAAGCAAACGATTAACAGACTAAACAAACAAACAAAAATATACATACAAACGAACATGACATATTATTGTCAAAGGTATACTGTTCAAAAAAAGAAACGCATAGCTTGTAATATTTGGTTAATTTAGTTATATGGCTACAAGGATATCCACCAAACTGCAGAAAATGTTTATCTGGTCGTCGACCTTTCGTCCATTGCCACAAGTGAGCTCTGCACGTGACGCATGCGTTATCAGTGGCTACAATGTCAAAATTGCTCATTTGGCATGACCACTCGTCATGCTTCAGTGTAATCTCGTGAAACTCGGGGAATATTGAGCTCTCACCATGTCTTCCAAAACCCATAAAAGCGGATTGTTCGTCACAAAGAAATCAGACGACAATTCAGCGACGAAAGATGGCCCGATTGAGCAGAGAAGACCGCCAAATTGCATTGGGTCGTTTACAAGCAGGCCAAAGTCAAAGTGCAATCGCCAGGCACTTCCACGTGTCCCAGAGCACCATCAGTAGACTGTGGGTCAGGTTTCAAGCCACTGGCTCCGTTGCTGACTTGCCACGAGCGGGAAGACCAAGGGCGACAACTGCTGCTCACGACCGCTTCATACGGCTCCGCCACCTCCGGAATCGTTTCCTGTCGGCCTCATCTTCTGTCCAGGATCTCCCCGGGCCACACCGATTATCGGACCAGACCGTGCGGAACCGCCTGCATGAAGCTGGTTTGAGAGCTCGCAGACCTCACAGAGGAGCTGTCCTCACCCGCCGCCATCGCCAGAACCGAGTGCAGTGGGGCAACCAGCACCTTCGCTGGACCGTCCGGAATCACTGGAGACACGTGTGGTTCAGCGACGAGTCCTACTTCCTGCTCCAGCGACATGATGGTCGGAGGAGGGTCTACCGGAGAGTAAACGAACGTTACGCGCCCAACTGTGTGGATGAGGCACCCGTTCATGGTGGTGGAGGCGTCATGGTGTGGGGGGCGATCAATACCGCTGGAAGGAGCACCCTGGTGCACGTCCAAGGGCGCATAACTGCCCAGCGATACGTGGAGGAAATTCTGCGCCCACACGCCCTTCCTCTTCTGGCTGACCAGGATGCCATATTCCAGCAGGACAACGCTCGCCCGCACACAGCACGACTCACCACCCAGTTCCTCACCGACCACCATGTCCAGGTGCTTCCCTGGCCATCCATGTCGCCAGACATGAACCCGATAGAACACCTCTGGGATGAATTGGACAGACGTGTGCGCAGGCGAGAAGAAGCGCCGGCAAATCACCGCGATCTATTGCAGGCACTTCAGGAGGAGTGGGACACCATCCCACAGCAAGATATCCGGCATCTGATCCAGTCCATGCCCAGAAGGTGCCGGGCAGTTGTTGCTGCTCAAGGCAGTCACACCCCCTACTGACTTGACAGCCTCGGCACCCAATCGTATTGATTGACTGATTGATTTGAAGATGCAAATGAACTGTGTGTGCATTCAACTGTGTCCATACCAAATTTCAAACAAATAATCTAAATATTGGATTTTCTGTTAATTTTTTCGAAAAATAAAACAAATTTGGCTAGTAGCAACTATGCGTTTCTTTTTTTGAACAGTATATAATGAAAACTGTTTCAAGCAACAAAAAACGTGTGAAACTTCGAGGGAAGAAAAATCCGTGAAACTGAGGAGTCAATGAAGCAACTACGTTGCAAGTAATAGCAATGTAGCATCGTTACATAAGTCATGTTATGAAATTAATTAGGTACATTTATCTACTGAAACGTGTAAAAGGTACAAATAAGGCATCAACAATATAAACATGTTCAGGCTAAGTGAGAACGAAATGTGCCATGTATAAGGAATGAGAAATATCTGTCTTTAAAAGTCTTGGCATTGACAGAATGTTTGAGACCGCTTGGAAGTGAATTCCAAAGATTAGTCCCCGAAAAGAGTAGGCTGGACTTAAAAAGATCTATACGAGGCCGAGGAGCATACATTTTTGTCGGGTCTCCAAGCGCTCTTCCAATTATGAGTGTATGCATCAAAACGCCTTTATTGTACATGAGTCTTGATTTAGGAGGAAGCATGTTTAAAAGTTTATAGTCTTCGTTGGAAACCGAGACTTGTAATAAAATAACTTTGATTGCTCTTTTATGTATACTAAATAAAGGTTTCAGAGTTTTTGCACTCGCACAATCCCATAGTGTTGACGCATAATCAATGAGCGTAAAAGAAAAGTTGCCTGCCATGCCTGTTCAAGAAGTGTTTTATTCTGGACAACAAGTAAAGCCTCTTGGAGAGTATTTTACAAACTCCTGTAACGTGATCAGTCCACGATAAATCGTTATCAAGAATAACACCTAGAACTTTGTGTTTATTAACTTCTTCAAGAGAGAGAGAGAGAGAGAGAGAGAGAGAGAGA
This sequence comes from Littorina saxatilis, assembly GCF_037325665.1. Classification (NCBI taxonomy): domain Eukaryota; kingdom Metazoa; phylum Mollusca; class Gastropoda; order Littorinimorpha; family Littorinidae; genus Littorina; species Littorina saxatilis. The sequence goes on along the minus strand of NC_090250.1, from coordinate 57,185,822 downwards.
GAGAGAGAGAGAGAGAGAGAGAGAGAGAGAGAGAGAGAGAGAGAGAGAGAGAGAGAGAGAGAGAGAGAGAGAGAGAGAGAGAACTCAGAACTCAGAACTCAGAACTTTATTACATAAGGATAAAGGTTTTAGGCTTAGCCTAATCTTCCAACCTGTCCTTGGAACATATACAGAGAATAATTGTAAACAAAAACAAAGACTGCGCACATACCTCATCAAAGTATTAAACTAATAAAACATCAAAATAATGGTCGAGTATAAACATACAAAATATTGGACTCACAAAGTCATATAAAACAAAACCAAATACAAACAAACGTAAATGTTTTTTACATTTCTTAAAAAAGTACAACAATGTATTGCCGAACAGGGCCATATATACAGGCAGCTAAAGTTTCAAGAAGAAGGGGGAGGGGACACATTCAGATTAACTACATATACAATATTTAAAAAACAAACAAACACTTAAGAGCATTGCATACATTATCCGAGTACACAATGGAAACTAAACATCAGGGACAGTTTATAGTGTGATCAAATGTGTGTGCAACTGCCTTTTAAAGGCCTTTAATGATGCGGATCGTTTGAATTCCACACAGATGATCCTGAAAAAGCTAAGCTGGATTTATAAAGATCTATACGAGGAATTGGAGGAAGTAAATTTTGAGACAAATACCTCTTCGTAACATGTGTAAAATAGGATTGCACATAACTGGGCACATCACCATGAACTAATTTATACATAAAGACAGCCTTATTGTATGCAAGGTGGGTTTTTAGGGGAAGGAAATTAAGGCTGTTTAACTTCATTTCTGTAGACATGTGCGATTCATACATGATAAGTTTTGCAGCACGACGGTACAAAGAATTGAGTTTCAATAAGTGAACATCACTGCAGCCATCCCACAATGTCGAAGCAAAATTAATATGAGGCATTATATGAGCATGAACGAACATTTTTAATGTTTCAGACTTCGCATAATGTTTGAGTTTTGACAACAAATACAAATTCCTTGATAACACTTTGCAGAGGTTGCTTATGTGTGTTTGCCATTTCATTTCTTCATCGACAGTTACACCAAGTATGCGATGTTCTTTAACTTGCTGTATTTGAGTTGTACCTAAGGACAGTTGTAATTTAAGAGGACTTATCTGATGCTTTTGTCTTGTGGTAATAACAATGTTTTTAGTTTTTTCTGGGTGCAGTATCATGGCATTTGATGTGTACCATTTCGCAACTTCTTCCAAAGTGTTCTTCAGGGAAGAATTTACTGATTCCAACGAGGTGTTACTGGTATGAATAGACGAATCGTCTGCAAAAAACTCGCATTTGACTTTATCATCCGATACATGTAAAGGCAAATCATTAACGTAAATACAAAAGAGAATAGGTCCCAATACAGACCCTTGAGGGACGCCATGTTTTACTAGTGCAGTAGACGAATTCTGGCATTGTAGAGTGACATATTGTGTCCGGTCAGCAAGATACGATTTAAAGAAGTCACAGACCGAATCGTTTCTCAAATAATAGTGTAATTTTTTCAACAATATGGAATGATCGACTAAGTCAAATGCTTTCTTAAAATCCAAAAACAATGCTCCTGTAACTTCAGACTTGTTCATTGCTGACAGCCAAGCTTCACAGAGAGACGTAAGAGCTGTGTGGCAAGAATGCTTGGACCGAAAACCGGATTGAAACTGATGGAACAAATTTTGTTCTTCTATGTAAGCAAGAAGATGCTTGTGCACATGCCGTTCTAATGGTTTTGACAAAACAGGCAGCAAAGAAATGGGTCTAAAATTACTTGGGTCTGAGAGATCTTTACATTTGGGAAGGGGTATGACTTTGGCGCTTTTCAATTTAGACGGAAAAAAGTTCTGCTCAATACTAAGGTTATATACGAACGTGAGCGAATCCACAATATACGGTAGAGAAAGCTTCAATAACTTCACGGGTATTTTATCAGGACCCATGGACTTTTTATTCTCCAGGTTTTCAATAAATGTTCCGACCTCATGAACTGCAATCGGAGGAATGATAAACGCTTCATTGTTTATTCTGTTCCGCTGACAGTATTCGTCCAATTTTTCAAAACAGTTATCTGTACCCGGAGAATATGTTTCTGCCACAGAAGCCTTCAATTTATCCGCTAAAGATATAAAATGATTATTAAATTCTTCCGCAGATAGTTTTGTTAGATTAGCAGTTGACTTTTTCCTAGATTTATCACAGTATCTTTCTTATCGGAAATCAATTTATCAAAGTAACTGGTTTTTGATTGTCTCACTCGGTTTAACACCTCATTCCTCTGCTGTTTATATTCGTCTGTCATCTTATTTTCCTTGAAATAATCTCTCAGTGCCATCGCTTCTATAATATCTGATGTTAACCAAGGCGGAAGTCTGGCATGTTTTACTCTATGCTGACGCAGGGGCACGTGCTTATCTATAATTGTGCTTAAAATGCTATACAAGTGATTAAAAGCATCATCTGCAAGACTGAAATCAAAAACGCTCTGAAATGGAGCTTCACTAAGATCACGAAAAAATGCAGACTCATCAAAATGTCTAAAACTTCTGTATTCTATGGTCGTGTGGCCTTTTGGTCCTGATTTAGGCAAGCGCATAGAGACCGAACAAAAAATAGGCCTATGATCGCTGATACTGGAATTGGACACATACACATTTGAAACAATCTTCTTATTATCAGTATATATGTGATCAATAAGAGTTGCAGTTGTGTCTGTTATTCTTGTTGGGTTCAGAACCAGTTGATGAAGACCTAATAAAGTTGTTGTTGAATTCCATACTGTTTGAGGCTTATTCAGATTAATATTAAAATCTCCAAGCAATACAATATCTTTATTGCGTGATTTGACTTTATCCATCATCTGAATGAAATATTCTGACCAAATCGACGTTTCGGCAGGGTTACGATATATATAACCTATGAGCAGAGGCGAGGTTTTACAGTTTTTTACTTCAATCCAAATGCACTCAATATTGTCGTCCTCTAAATCAGTTCTTCGTGTTGCACATTCAGAAATTGATTCATGAATATAGACTGCAATGCCTGTCTGATTCTTCCTTGCGCTGTCGCGTCGCAAAACAGAGTATTGGGAAATGTAAATCAAGTTATCGGCAATTCTCGAGTCGAGCCGTGTTTCGCTCATCCCAAAAACATGAACTGGCTGTGAGCTTTGGTTTAGCAGCACGCATATATCAGGCACTTTGTTAACGAGATGATAGACATTAAGATGTCCAACCTGGAGAGTGTGTTTTGACACGTTTGAATTCATAATAATTATAATAAACAAAATTATTATCAACAACCAAAAATCTGAGAACAAATTACACAAAAGAGCAAAAAGTGAAGCAAAAAGGTTACGATTTCAGTAACTGGCTAACTTAACGGAAAAGTCAAGTGAGAAGTAGTAAATCGGAATTTAAAAAAAATCTGCGAAATGTTATAAGTGTTCAATGCACAGCAATTATAAATGTACCTGCCAGCACTGCACTCATACACACACAGAATATAATAAAATAAAATAAAACAGTTCGAACAGGGATGAACGATACGCTAAATTAAATCCCCACAACGCTAACACGATTTCACTTTCTTTAAGCAGAGGCATTCATAGTCTCTCCGCAAACGGGTTTGAATCAAAGATTAACACACACAAGGAAGAAACACACGCGTGTTTGGATGCAGATGTTTTCACAGTGTTAAAAGCAGCAGAATACTTGGGGGGTCGTGGACAAAATTAACACAATGTCTGGAGGTGTTGAACGACATAGTTAATAGTTATGAAATCACATCCGCGAAATCACACTCGTTTAGGTACACTCATTAGTGTACTTACCGTTACATGAGTTTAGACACCGCAATTGATAAAATACACAAACACACTCACTCACACATACACACATACACTCACGCTCTACTGTATGCTTAAAGTAGCCTTTTGAAACTACTTAGTAGGATGCTTGGTGCATCCCGGGGGGCCACTGCCCATAGAAGGACGGCTGGGTGTGTGCGTGCATAAAGGGGCTGAGTTGATACTGCCTGAAGGCGTTCATCCAAGGGGGGTAATACATTGTAGGATATTGATGTTCCCCACGTGGAGACAAGGGGAGACTGGGATGGCTGATGTGCTGTTGAGTAAATGGTTGGTGGGCCGGTGGCGGTAGTAGTGATGGTTGATGAGACTGTTGCTGCTGCTGCTGCTGTAGTGGTGGTTGATGAGACTGTTGATGCTGCTGCTGCTGCAGCCGAGGGAGAAGCAACGGCTCTTGCTGCTGCAGCGACAGCTGCGGGTGCGGCGGCTGTTTCTGCCACTGTTGCTGCTGCTGTTGTTGCGGCTGTTGCTGCTGCTGCCGATGTTGCTCATGCGGCGGCTGTTGTTGCTGCTGTTGCTGCCGCTGTTGCTGGTGCGGCGGCTGTTGCTGTTGTGGCAGCTGCTGCTGCTGTTGATGAGGTGGCCATTGCTGTTGTTGGTGAGGTGACTGTTGCTGCTGCTTCTTTTGCAGTGGTTGATGTGATATGGGCGGAGGCGCTCCGCCTTTAACGACGTCCGCAAACGAAGCTCTGCCTTGTCGCTTCTCAAAAACGATGGCTTTGATGTCCTTTACGAGTAAAGACAGGCCCCTTGCAGAGTAGTGGACCTTGTCTTGCAATATGTCTGGGTCAGTTTGACCGTCACTGTCAATGCGCCAGATATCCGACAGTGCCAAGAACTGCACCTTTACACCATCACATAGCGACGCGAGCTTAGTGTTAACTTGCAGAATCTGCCGTGTAACTTTGCGCTGAGCCTGTGGAGGGATGGCTGCGACAAAGACGACCGCATTAGGGAAGCGTAGCGATGTTTCAGATAATAGCGTCTCATAGTTGCTTTGAATTTCACTCGCGTTTTGTATGCCGTCATTCGTGCCAACATGCAGAACAATCTTCCTAATGTCAGGAAAAGTGTTGCTGCTGGCAATGACGGTGGTGAGTTGAGGGGTGGTAATCCCACTTAAGGTTCTCACCTCTGTTTGTCCTGACCTATCAAGCCGTCTCTTGGACACGCGTCTAAGGTTGGAATCTCCAATAAGCAGACACGTGCAGGAGGTTGGGAGGCGGAGAGTTTTCTGCCCCTGAGTGTCTGTCGTCTCGGTTGATTTGGTAGTCCGCGGGCGGACCATGGAGGACGGGGATGATTGACTGCTACAAGCTTGGGGCTCAGGCTCGGCAATGAGTGACGTTTCAATCGAGTGATGGGCGTAGCGGCCGTAGTTCGTGGTTACGCTAATTGGCTGAGCATGAGTGACTTTGCCTTGAGATGACTGTTGCAGGGGTGGGGCTTCGGGAGACGGTGAGCGCTGGACAGTCTTGTTCTCTTTCTGCAGGTCTTTCACCTTGCTCTCTGGAGCCTGACAGCGCTTTTTTAAGCCCTCATTGTCTCTGGAAAGAGTTGTGAGTCGCTCGCTTAAGTCCTTCACCTCTCTGTCACGCCCACCCTCATTTGCCTTAATCTTTCTGTCCGTTTGGACCTTGAGATCTCTTAGTTCAGAGGCCAATTTCTGAACCATGGCACGGAGCATGTCGGGTACACAAGTGTCTGCACTATCGGTGGAAGCGTCATCAATGGCACGGAGCATGTCGGGTACACAAGTGTCTGCACTATCGGTGGAAGCGTCATCAATGGCACGGAGCATGTCGGGTACACAAGTGTCTGCACTATCGGTGGAAGCGTCATCAATGGCAGATGTAGCGGCATGTTTGTTGTCGATGCTTGGGGTGCTGTTGTTGATTGAGACATTATGATTACCCCTTACAGCAACAGTGGAGGTGTCTTCAGTAGCAGCAGCGACAGTGCTGTGGTCGCTCGAGACGATGATGTCACCGCCACCTTCAGTAGCAGCAGCGACAGTGCTGTGGTCGCTCGAGACGATGATGTCACCGCCACCTTCAGTAGCAGCAGCGACAGTGCTGTGGTCGCTCGAGACGATGATGTCACCGCCACCTTCAGGCGCAGCTGCGACAGTGTTGTCGTCCCTCGAGACGATGATGTCATCGCCACCTTCAGTACAAGCAGCGACAATGTTGTTGTCCCTCGAGACGATGATGTCACCGCCACCTTCAGTAGCAGCAGCGACAGTGTTGTCGTCCCTCGAGACGATGATGTCATCGCCACCTTCAGTAGCGGCAGCGACAGTGCTGTGGTCGCTCGAGGCGATGATGTCACCGCCACCTCTAGAAGCAGCAGCGACAGTGCTGTGGTCGCTCGAGACGATGATGTCACCGCCACCTTCAGCAGCAGCAGCGACAGTGCTGTGGTCGCTCGAGAGGATGATGTCACCGCCACCTTCAGTAGCAGCAGCGACAGTGTTGTCGTCCCTCGAGACGATGTCACCGCCACCTTCAGTAGCAGCAGCGACAGTGTTGTCGTCCCTCGAGACGATGTCACCGCCACCTTCAGTAGCAGCAGCGACAGTGTTGTCGTCCCTCGAGACGATGTCACCGCCACCTTCAGTAGCAGCAGCGACAGTGTTGTCGTCCCTCGAGACGATGATGTCGCCGCCACCTTCAGTAGCAGCAGCGACAGTGCTGTTGTCGCTTGAGACGCCGCTGATGTTCGAGTCATCACCACCTTCAGTAACAGCAGCGACAGTGCTGTCGTCGCTTGAGACGCTGATGTCCGAGTCATCGCCACCTTCAGTAGCAGCAGCGACAGCGCTGGGAGCATTGACAGCAGTAGGGGGCGTGTCCAGAGGTACGGTGCTGTACACGGCGTGTGACGCACTGCCAGACATGTTGGTTAGGTCCATCAGCCCGTGTACCACTCCCTGCAAGCGTTGAAAATCATCTCTCACCCAGTCCTGGCACAGCTTGCCTTGGACCAAAAACATGTTGGTCTTAGGATAGAAATGCATGGTCAGCAGTTTCTTGCTCGCATGGTGCAGACGAACAGTGGTTTGGTCCAGCTGCGCTGGGGTGGGGGTGATGACGATAGGGTGGGGGTGATGACGATAGGGTGGGGGTGATGACGATAGATGACGCCGAGTAGTCATCTTCACAGTCAATAATTTCAACATGTCCGCTCTTGCGTTTGTAATCTGTCCATTTTGTGGAGTAACCTCGGGAAGGCAAGTCAATCGCGTATCTGTATCGGATGACTGCCCTCCACGTCGGGAAGCAACAGGGTTTGCATGTGAAAGTTACCTCATTGTGATCCTTTTTGTGTTCAATAAATTCCAAAGATCTTTGTAGTTTTGAGCGAGTAATTATAGACATGTTTTTAGTTGTATTTTGTCACGAACGACCCCATCAGAGTTTGACATCATTACATTATATGAAATCAAGCCAAGTGTATGTAACTTGTTATTCTCGTTATAATCTCCATCATGACTGGTCACCGGATACAAGTCTGTTGAAGTACAGTCACAGACGAGCCGCGTGATGTTATTGTTAGCACATCTTGAACAATGTCCAGTGCGCGAATACACACTTGTTAAAAGATTCCAAGCAACAGTGAGATTTCAAACAGTACAAATTCAGTTGTGACTTTCCACAGGACTGCAGGAACATTCCTATCTCTGGCACTCCCAGGCTACAGCTACAAGATAACAGTGCCAGCCAGTGATTAATGACATGTGTTGTCCAGGGCGCGAATACTCACACAAAAGAACAAAGAAATACGTTTGTATCTTCGCAGAAAAATGAATCCACAAGTATATCTTTCATATGAAGAACATATGCACTGTTATATCCTTGCACAGCAATTTTTGGAACTTAAAGCACAGTTGAACTAGGTAAATTCCATCGAAATCCGCAGCTCTCGCAGGGCACGTCCGTACCCTTTGAGAGTGAGACAATGACAATGACAATGACAATTCTTTTTTTTACGAGGGTAACAGAATAAGCATTGGTATACTTTTTTGCATCTGGCCCTCGCCCTAAAGAGGGACTAAATCTACTATAATAACTACTACTACATACTTACATAATTAGTAAAACAGTATAAGTTTATGTACATAAGTGCATTATATGAAACATTGTAGTTTATAAATGTTCATGACAAGGTGCAAAGCAAAAATTTGCAAGTCAATTAGAGTCAGAATACTATGCAATAGTACATCAACTCTGTAAGACAATGGATATTATGCAGAACATCATAATTTCGTGAACAAAACAATACATCAAAAGTGAGTGACTGTGTCCCAAAGGACATAACAATCAAGAATATACTATTTTCATTAAATGGGATATATATTTGTTTTTGAAAGAATCTGTGCTGGTAGCTTCCCGTAAGGCATTCGGAAGAGCGTTCCAGAGACGGCCACCTGAATAAACTAGACTAGACTTAAATAAGTCTATCCTAGGAAGAGGAGTGTTAAATTTCATAAGGTGGTGTGAATTCTTCAAAGAGAACTTTGAACAAATGGTTTGGGGTAGAGTTTCGGATAAAATATATTTCCCAAGCGGGAGAAAGAGAGAGAGAGAGAGAGAGAGAGAGAGAGAGAGAGAGAGAGAGAGAGAGAGAGAGAGAGAAAGAGAGAAAGAGACAGAGAGAGAGCGAGAGAGAGAGCGAGAGAAAGAGAGACTGAGAGAGAGCGAGAGAAAGAGAGAGAGACAGAGAGAGAGAGAGAGAGAAAGAGAAAGAGAGACAGAGAGAGAGAGAGAGAGAGCGAGAGAAAGAGAGACTGAGAGAGACAGAGAGAGAGACACAGAGAGAGCGAGAGAAAGAGAGAGAGACAGAGAGAGAGAGAGCGAGAGAAAGAGAGACTGAGAGAGAGCGAGAGAAAGAGAGAGAGACAGAGAGAGAGAGAGACAGACAGAGAGAGAGCGAGAAAAAGAGAGACAGAGAGAGAGACTGAGAGAGCGAGAGAATGTGTGTATGTCACAGTGCGTGCGTGCGCACATGCGTGCGCACATGCGTGCGTGCGTGTAGTGTGTGTGTGTGTGTGTGTGTTTATGTGTGTGTGTGTGTGTTTAAAGTAAGGGATGGGCCAGGGGTGCGTGTTATCATTAACGACCGAAATCATAGTGCTTCACATAATTATATAAAGTAAGAATCCGGGGCAGAGTTGGAAAAATCGGGATTTCCCGAAACCTCATTTGATTTCCAACAAAGCGCCGCATTTCCGGAAACGAGCTGCCTCATTCTAGAAATGGCAACCCTTCGACTGGCACAAAAAAAGTATATCCTTTTTCACAGGTCATGAATAAGGTATATGTAAAAGCAAGGTCTTATACAGGGGAATTCTTGAATTGAGGGTGGGGGGGGGGGGGGTACATTGTGTAACAATTCTCTGACAGTCAGCGCATGCAGCTAGCTAGTTGCGGTTGCACGGTCTCGATCTATTTTGAACAAATTTTTTTTTTAGAGTAGTGTTAGTTTTTTTACGACAGGCTGAAATCATTTTTAATTTGAATCAACATTTTGCAACAATCAATCACATCGTGATCAATATAGCACACAGACTTGCACATTACGTTTCATGAGCCTAGATTACAATGCAGTGACAAGAGCCTTGTCAGTAAAGGGAAGTAATGTTGTATCTGCAGTCCAGAGAGACTGTGTGAGTTTAATATATAATCAATTAAGACTGAATAAAAATCATTACAATCGATATTTACCAGTGAGAAGTTATATCGGAACACTCTTGTTGTGTTGTTTTTGTTGTTGTAAAATGTAAGATCTGAAACTGTGACGTTAAAAATTACGTCAAATTGGTGCGTCGGTTTTGGTCGAGTGGGATGTGACGTTGATCTGTGTTGTTCCAGCACGCCGAAGTTATCAAAAGTGTTTTTGTTTTTTGTAATTCGGTTGGTTTGGTGCGTTATACAATGCATCTGCATTTTCGAGACTAAGCATTGATCATTTTAAAACGCAAGGATCATCATATGCCAACATGACTTGTATCATTTTACATCGCATTCTAAGAAAGAGCAGAATTCTCACTATGCGCGCGGTACATTTCTAGAATCGCGTAGCGCAAAGTTGGAATTCCTACAATGGCGGTCATTGTTGGAATTCCAACAAAGCGCAGGTCATTTCCGGAAAAGCGCCGATGACGAGATGGGTCGCAACAGAAGCACGAAGAATTCAAACGATTGCCTCCCCCGACTCCCTCCAAACTAACCAGTTCGTGTCGCAGTTGCACGATTATTGATCAGTCAAGATGTTTTACGACGTTACTTCCCTTGACGTAGGACTGGGAATGTAGACTGTTGTTGGTTGTTGTGGCCTATCAGTCAAGATCTCACATGAACCGAAAGTTCAAGCTGGCGCCATCACCAACCTGTGCCTGCGGTCAAGAAGACCAAACAGCGGAACACATCTTACAGCGATGTCCCTTACTATACTGTTCAAAAAAAGAAACGCATAGCTTGTAATATTTGGTTAATTTAGTTATATGGCTACAAGGATATCCACCAAACTGCAGAAAATGTTTATCTGGTCGTCGACCTTTCGTCCATTGCCACAAGTGAGCTCTGCACGTGACGCATGGGTTATCAGTGGCTACAATGTCAAAATTGCTCATTTGGCATGACCATTCGTCATGCTTCAGTGTAATCTCGTGAAACTCGGGGAATATTGAGCTCTCACCATGTCTTCCAAAACCCATAAAAGCGGATTGTTCGCCACAAAGAAATCAGACGACAATTCAGCGACGAAAGATGGCCCGATTGAGCAGAGAAGACCGCCAAATTGCATTGGGTCGTTTACAAGCAGGCCAAAGTCAAAGTGCAATCGCCAGGCACTTCCACGTGTCCCAGAGCACCATCAGTAGACTGTGGGTCAGGTTTCAAGCCACTGGCTCCGTTGCTGACTTGCCACGAGCGGGAAGACCAAGGGCGACAACTGCTGCTCACGACCGCTTCATACGGCTCCGCCACCTCCGGAATCGTTTCCTGTCGGCCTCATCTTCTGTCCAGGCTCTCCCCGGGCCACACCGATTATCGGACCAGACCGTGCGGAACCGCCTGCATGAAGCTGGTTTGAGAGCTCGCAGACCTCACAGAGGAGCTGTCCTCACCCGCCGCCATCGCCAGAACCGAGTGCAGTGGGGCAACCAGCACCTTCGCTGGACCGTCCGGAATCACTGGAGACACGTGTGGTTCAGCGACGAGTCCTACTTCCTGCTCCAGCGACATGATGGTCGGAGGAGGGTCTACCGGAGAGTAAACGAACGTTACGCGCCCAACTGTGTGGATTAGGCACCCGTTCATGGTGGTGGAGGCGTCATGGTGTGGGGGGCGATCAATACCGCTGGAAGGAGCACCCTGGTGCACGTCCAAGGGCGCATAACTGCCCAGCGATACGTGGAGGAAATTCTGCGCCCACACGCCCTTCCTCTTCTGGCTGACCAGGATGCCATATTCCAGCAGGACAACGCTCGCCCGCACACAGCACGACTCACCACCCAGTTCCTCACCGACCACCATGTCCAGGTGCTTCCCTGGCCATCCATGTCGCCAGACATGAACCCGATAGAACACCTCTGGGATGAATTGGACAGACGTGTGCGCAGGCGAGAAGAAGCGCCGGCAAATCACTGCGATCTATTGCAGGCACTTCAGGAGGAGTGGGACACCATCCCACAGCAAGATATCCGGCATCTGATCCAGTCCATGCCCAGAAGGTGCCGGGCAGTTGTTGCTGCTCAAGACAGTCACACCCCCTACTGACTTGACAGCCTCGGCACCCAATCGTATTGATTGACTGATTGATTTGAAGATGCAAATGAACTGTGTGTGCATTCAACTGTGTCCATACCAAATTTCAAACAAATAATCTAAATATTGGATTTTCTGTTAATTTTTTAGAAAAATAAAACAAATTTGGCAAGTAGCAACTATGCGTTTCTTTTTTTGAACAGTATAGATGAGGAACGAAAAGAAGTGTGGCCGTCACCAATTCCCTTGCAGACCAAACTATACGGCAGTCGACAGGAGTTGAAGAAAACGACAACATTTATCACCAGTGCTGGATTGATCGTGTAACCTCTGTAACCTCTGTAACCTCTGTAACCTCCTCTGTAACCTCTGTAACCTCTGTAACCTCTGTGTAACCTCTGTGTAACCTCTGTAACCTCTGTAACCTCTGTAACCTCCTCTGTAACCTCTGTAACCTCTGTAACCTCTGCGAACGCCAAGAAGAAATCAGTCAAGATGTTTTACGAGTTACTTCCCTTGACGTAGGACTGGCAAAGTAGACTGTTGTTCGTTTTTGTGGCCTATCAGTCAAGATGTTTTACGACGTTACTTCCCTTGACGTAGGACTGGCAAAGTAGACTGTTGTTCGTTTTTGTGGCCTATCAGTCAAGATGTTTTACGACGTTACTTCCCTTGACGTAGGACTGGCAAAGTAGACTGTTGTTCGTTTTTGTGGCCTATCAGTCAAGATGTTTTACGACGTTACTTCCCTTGACGTAGGACTGGCAAAGTAGACTGTTGTTCGTTTTTGTGGCCTATCAGTCAAGATGTTTTACGACGTTACTTCCCTTGACGTAGGACTGGCAAAGTAGACTGTTGTTCGTTTTTGTGGCCTATCAGTCAAGATGTTTTACGACGTTACTTCCCTTGACGTAGGACTGGCAAAGTAGACTGTTGTTCGTTTTTGTGGCCTATCAGTCAAGATGTTTTACGACGTTACTTCCCTTGACGTAGGACTGGCAAAGTAGACTGTTGTTCGTTTTTGTGGCCTATCAGTCAAGATGTTTTACGACGTTACTTCCCTTGACGTAGGACTGGCAAAGTAGACTGTTGTTCGTTTTTGTGGCCTATCAGTCAAGATGTTTTACGACGTTACTTCCCTTGACGTAGGACTGGCAAAGTAGACTGTTGTTCGTTTTTGTGGCCTATCAGTCAAGATGTTTTACGACGTTACTTCCCTTGACGTAGGACTGGCAAAGTAGACTGTTGTTCGTTTTTGTGGCCTATCAGTCAAGATGTTTTACGACGTTACTTCCCTTGACGTAGGACTGGCAAAGTAGACTGTTGTTCGTTTTTGTGGCCTATCAGTCAAGATGTTTTACGACGTTACTTCCCTTGACGTAGGACTGGCAAAGTAGACTGTTGTTCGTTTTTGTGGCCTATCAGTCAAGATGTTTTACGACGTTACTTCCCTTGACGTAGGACTGGCAAAGTAGACTGTTGTTCGTTTTTGTGGCCTATCAGTCAAGATGTTTTACGACGTTACTTCCCTTGACGTAGGACTGGCAAAGTAGACTGTTGTTCGTTTTTGTGGCCTATCAGTCAAGATGTTTTACGACGTTACTTCCCTTGACGTAGGACTGGCAAAGTAGACTGTTGTTCGTTTTTGTGGCCTATCAGTCAAGATGTTTTACGACGTTACTTCCCTTGACGTAGGACTCGGAATGTAGACTCTTTTGTTCGTTTTTGTGGCCTATCAAAAATGATGTTGTTTGTCTGGTATCGACCGGGCCTGTGGAGTTTCTGGCGGGCTAGCGACTTTCTTGGAGTTAGCCTAACTCGCCCGGCTGGTGGGTATAGGGGAAGGGCTCCTAATATGGACCGGCTCCTAATATGGACCACCACCAACTAACGGCGCTAGAGCGCTCAAAAAAGTTTTATTCGCTGTATTCACCCTCTTTGGATAACTTGCACATGTCAAAACAGTTGCAGAAACACAAATCTCAAAACCGTTAGGCTTTTTCTCTGTTTTCACTTTTGGCAGCGTTCACTCTAAATTTGCCGCCTAAAACGGATTCGTTTCTGTCTACAGCCAAAGCTTTTATCAAACAGAAATGGCTATATATGACAGCTAAAACCGTATTTGTTACATTTTAGCAGTGTTGACCCCGAGTTTCTACTGCAAACAAAAAATAATAGCAAAATCTCAAAGTATGTGCGAGTCCCCTAATATGGACCACCTTCAACAAATCGAAGAAAATAAAAGCTAAAGGCTATTTTCATTAATTCATTAAGAAGCTTGCTGGTAATAACCTATAACTAGCCCTCGAGATTTAAAAAAAATGCAACGAAAAGTCTTCTTTTCGTGGAAGTTGATAATTTCACTTATTTTCACTCTGTTTTTGATAAGCTTCTTTAGTTTCCTGGTGTGCTTCAAATAATGCTCTCATCAACCCGAAACAGATAAATCTAGAGCATATTTTAATTAGGCTGACTTGTACACTAATTTGTATCATGTTATTTTGAAATATAGGGGGCTTTTTACAGTGATTCGTGAAGGCCGCTTCACTGACCCTTTGTGATTTTTTTCTGTATTTAATTTTTGCTGAATGTGTATCAAAGCTATTTTACTCTAATTAGGCCTAACGGTTCACCTAAAAAAGAAGGACTACCAAACACAAAATGAAACTTCTTTGCACGAAAACAAGCTAGTTATCAGCAATAAACAAAAGGTGGTCCATATTAGGGGCCCTTCCCCTAAATTGTGAGATTTGGCCCTCCCTGAATAAACACGCACGCACACACAAACATAAGCACGCACGCGCACAAACACACACACTAAAAACGTAAACCCAGGTGTACATTTGCGGCTCGTGGGCACTGTGCATGCACAGTATCTTGATCTTGCCTCCTGCAATCACTGAGCTTTGGACACACACACACACACACACACACACACACACACACACACACACACACACACACACACACACACACACACACACACACACACACATACACACACACTATTTCTCAATGAAGCAATCATAACACAAAGATAATCATAGGAAACTTTGATCGTTTTTTTCTTCAAACAATTTATGATTTATAATGATTTGTCATTATTCGTTACTTGTATTTTTGACCAAATTATGACATTTTACACAGACAGACAGTGTTCCGCCGAGATCGCGCCAGCATTTCGTATTACAGCATGAATCTTGTCTCAAATGACTAAAGATTAAAAATTAATAAATGAGCTTGGTCATTACAAATCTGAAAATTGCAATTAAATTTAAAGCTTTAGCAATCGATCAAAAAAACATGTTATCTTATTTTTTTTGGATCATTTCTTTATTCATATTGTAAAAATATTTAAATATGTTATATTTGTATTAAAAACAAGCTCAGAAAATTAAAACTGAAAATGTTAATAGTTGATATTAAAACAATGTTATCTTCTTCCTTGTCAGTTCCTGATTTAAAAAAACATATATATGTTATGTTTGGATTAAAATCAAGATCAGAAAGTTAAAAAGAATAGAGACACAGAAAAGCTCGCTATCCTGCTAAGCGCAAACGCTATTCAGAATAGGCGCAATTTGGCAACTTTTATATACGAGGAGAAAGCCAAATTAATTATCCATCCAGAACAGGTTGTTATGTTTCCCTATCCAGAACAGGTTGTTATGTTTCCCTATCTTGCGTATCTCTTGTACCCTGTCATTTCTACTGATGCAGGTACTAGGTGTGGAGAGCATGATGCAGGTACCAGGTGTGGAGAGCATGAGCAGTAGAAAACGAGAGGTTTTTGCGTGAAAGGCCTTTAATAGCAATAGCAATAGCAATTAAAGTTTGAATAAAATGAGACGGGAATTAACGTTTTTGTTGGGGTGCGAAAATGGGTGCAATATTTGTTAGCTTAGTTAACATTCGTTTAACCGATATATTTTGTCCACGATAACATCAGAAATGAAAGAATAGCAACAATTAACGCCCTATATGTGCTTTTGCAGTTGAAATGTCACAATGTTTATAACATCATGTTCGTAACATGTTGCTTGATGTGTTATGCAGTAAACCTGTCCCAAAATAGATATTTCTTACCGGAGTTATCTCCCCATTACAACCAATCCAACCCTGTCCTTTCCATTGATAGTCCTCCACCTCGTGCAGCAATAGACGAATTCAG
>NC_090250.1:57144983-57164983 GCF_037325665.1 Littorina saxatilis | reverse complement strand
ACATTTTTGGTATAACGGTGTAGAAAAAAACAATTTAGGGTAGACATTTAGTTTTAGAAGAGGATTTAGATATATAATTTTTACTCAGAAAGCCAAAACATGAAGTCCTATATAGCCTTAGTTTCAAAATAAAATTTTATCATATTAAATGTTATCTTTTTTAATCAGTTTTTACTCACACTTGTTTTTTTTAGTTCAGAAAAAAATAACACTGCTAGCTTAAACTTTGAACTGTTAGCAACATTTTGACCAAATTTCATGCAAATATCTGGTCATATTGTCAAGCCACAGGTTGACATTGTAAATAATTAGAAAATAAATGTGAGAAAAAAATAAAGAAAAACTGGAATTGATGTACAGACATACACACGAACACACACAAAACAAAAATGTATTATTACGAGGAAAAAATATAGGCTTGAGTGGGGTTTGAACCGGGGTCCTCTGAGTTGTGGGGTGGGCGTTGTTACCACTGGGCCAACGGGACATGTGGTTGTGTAACCTTATATTTTCATTCAGCTTTTTAAACCAGTGTTTCTAGAATGTTCTAGAATGTTCTAGGACAGGAACTTGTCATTACCCAGATTTCTCTTTCTTCCTGCTTTTTCACTTTTCCTCTGGCTGTCTGAAAGGGAGGAGGTCGCCGGCAATTCTCTGTGCTCCTTGGAGGCATCTGTGAAGAAATTATTTTCTTTCCCATGCGGGCACTAATGTATTTCTTGTTTGAAATCGTAGTGAATTTCATTTCTATGGTTGGGTGAAGTTAACGGACAGAGAAGTTTGTGCTGGATTCTTGGACTTGCACAGGTGGACCCTGGTGTATGGGACTTGTGAGTATTTCTTTTCTCCTCAGATAGCCATGTTGTAGAATGAATGGATAGTTGTTTGTGTCATTGTCTTGAAATTATCACATTGCTCGTAGGGTTTGGTGTGATAGAGGTGTAGCGTACTTCAATTGAGTTCTCTTGTTTGGAAATACCCTGATTTTAACATTTTGAGTGAGCAAGGTTTAGAGGGTGAAACATGGAGGTAACAATATTCAAATATGGCTGACTAGGAAGTCAGACCAAGAAGGAAATGACCTTCAGTAAGGAACATGTTCTCAGATGGGGAAATTAAAATCAAATGTTGGAAATTTGATTTATTGTGAACTTGTTTTGATTCATTATCTCCAATGAGGTCACTTGTGACATATTTGAACGGTTGTACCAAATTTTGGATAATTTTTGGTTGTGCAACTAGAAAACTTGTAAATATTTCATAAGAATTGGATTGTTTACGGAACTTTATGTAAAGCGGAAGTTGTATTACTGTATGGGGTTTCGGTATAACATATGTTTAGGCACCTGCAGTGCTGTTGCCAAACTGATGTTGAGGGATGGTGGGCCAACCCAGAGCTAGACGAGACGTGGGCCAACTACACGATTACGGGGGCGTCACCAGATGGGGTTTGCGCCACCAACCATGGCTTAGATGTTCTGAACTTGACGTGAATGAACTACAGACTGTTAAGTAAAACATACCCAGTTGGCAATGGACTCTAAAGACTTTTAAGTGTTTGACAACAGTCCGTATAGTGATCCGAACCAGCCAGTTGGATCATAAAGAGTTCTAGACCTCACTCCTGAAGACAGAATAGCTACTTCGTACTTTTTGAGCACTGAACTTCGATGTCATTATTTTATATTCTTTTTTGAAGATGTGACTATTTACAAGACATTTTTGAACTTTGGTCGGCCTAATTAGACGATGGCGTCATCTTAGGTTGGGGTCAAAATTTTGTTTTAAGTTTTGGATTTTGGGGAATTGTCATATTATTTTTGAGGGCAAATTGTTTTCCTGTGCTCAATGTGAATCAAGTACTATATTTGGGGCTATTTTGAGGAAGGGTGAACGACTTCTTCCGGGGTTTTGATCTCATCATCTGAGCATCAATAGGAAAAAACCCCAGTTAGACAGGGGAAAAGTCAACTGTATTGTGTTTTGGTTTTAGTATTAGGCTATTGCCTTTTCCAAACTATACGTTTTGTTTTCTTGTGTTTCAGATCGTCTTTTTTGTACTCTATGTTTGTGGAAGGTAACGGTGGTAAATGTGTAGTGACGTCCTGTTTGTTTGTCTGAACGTAATACATTTCTTGTTTATCTTTTAAAACATTGTGTTAGAAAATACATCTTTTTAGTCATGATGGGGCGAATAACTGAGTGATTGTGTGTGTGTATTGAAATCGACCAATATAAATCCAGTCTATCACTTTAAACAAAAAGAATCCCAGGACCAGTGGCTGCGATCGATTGAGATCCCAGTTTTTGGCCCTGACACATATGACTGTATACCAAACGTATACTTGAGGTACCCCCGTTTAGCTAGTAGTCGGACCTTCACACTTTTCATTGTGCAATTTGCGATTATAGAGCTTAGTTGCAGATTGACCATGAGTCATGGCGGTGATGATCAACACTGATTGGTCTTTGGGAGTAAATGCTTACAATCGTTGTCCTTGTGATGATCAACACTGATTGGTCTTTGGGAGTGATGATCAACACTGATTGGTCTTTGGGAGTGAATGCTTACAATCGTTGTCCTCGTAATGATCAACACTGATTGGTCTTTGGGAGTGAATGCTTACAGTCCTTGTCCTTGTAATGATCAACACTGATTGGTCTTTGGGAGTGATGATCAACACTGATTGGTCTTTGGGAGTGAATGTTTACAGTCCTTGTCCTTGTGATGATCAACACTGATTGGTCTGTGGGAGTGATGATTGTAGTGTTAGTCTGTATTTTAGTAATAAGACACCTTACATAGTTTCTGGTATTTGGACTTCCTGTACTTGGCGACCATTTTTAAATACACCATGTGCTCCGCCTAACTGACTCTTGCGTGTCCGAATGAATGTTTCCCTGTCACTCACAGTCACACAACCACTCGCAACCATCTAACACCACATGTCACTCACAGTCACACAACCACTCGCAACCATCTAACACCACATGTCACTCACAGTCACACAACCACTCGCAACCATCTAACACCACATGTCACTCACACTCACAACCATCTAACACCACATGTCACTCACAGTCACACAACCACTCGCAACCATCTAACACCACATGTCACTCACAGTCACACAACCACTCGCAACCATCTAACACCACATGTCACTCACACTCACACAACCACTCGCAACCATCTAACACCACAATGATCAACACTGATTGGTCTGTGGGAGTGATGATCAACACTGATTGGTCTTTGGGAGTGAATGTTTACAATCGTTGTCCTTGTGATGATCAACACTGATTGGTCTGTGGGAGTGATGATCAACACTGATTGGTCTGTGGGAGTGATGATCAACACTGATTGGTCTGTGGGAGTGATGATCAACACTGATTGGTCTTTGGGAGTGAATGTTTACAATCGTTGTCCTTGTGATGATCAACACTGATTGGTCTGTGGGAGTGATGATCAACACTGATTGGTCTGTGGGAGTGATGATCAACACTGATTGGTCTGTGGGAGTGATGATCAACACTGATTGGTCTGTGGGAGTGAATGCTTACAATCGTTGTCCTTGTGATGATCAACACTGATTGGTCTGTGGGAGTGATGATCAACACTGATTGGTCTGTGGGAGTGAATGCTTACAATAGTTGTCCTTGTGATGATCAACACTGATTGGTCTGTGGGAGTGATGATCAACACTGATTGGTCTGTGGGAGTGATGATCAACACTGATAGGTCTTTGGGAGTGATGATCAACACTGATTGGTCTGTGGGAGTGATGATAACACTAACTGGTCTGTGGGAGTGATGATCAACACTGATTGGTCTGTGGGAGTGATGATCAACACTGATTGGTCTGTGGGAGTGAATGTTTACAATCGTTGTCCTTGGAAACACGAATCGAAAGCCGCGATCGTTCCACACATCAAACAAGCTGCCGGATTCAATTTTGCTTTGACAATCCACGTTTCACCTGAAGGTCAAACCCATTCACTATCTAGATCTGTCACATAATTATGAACAGTGACTTTTTGTTATCCAGCTTTTTATGAATATATCTCGTGAAAATGATATCCAATGGTTTTCTTTTTTTCTTTCTGTGTGTCTGTGTTTATGTGTGAGAGAAAGGAAACGTCACAACAATCTGGACTCAAACACATGTGCCTTGTTAGGTAGTTTAACGTACGTTTTCTTTGGATTAGAAAATCATGAGGAATACACTGGTATCCCTTTTGAGTGTCTTGCTTTAAAATAAATAATAGAAAACTTCGGACTAAACTGTCAATAAGAATTCAGCAGGAGTGTAGTATACATCCAATACTTTTCTTACCGCTGGAGTGTAGTATACATCCAATACTTTTCTTACCGCTGGAGTGTAGTATATATATCCAATTCTTTTCTTACCGCTGGAGTGTAGTATACATCCAATTCTTTTCTTACCGCTGGAGTGTAGTATACATCCAATACTTTTCTTACAGCAGGAGTGTAGTATACATCCAATTCTTTTCTTACCGCTGGAGTGTAGTATACATCCAATTCTTTTCTTACCGCTGGAGTGTAGTATACATCCAATACTTTTCTTACCGCTGGAGTGTAGTATACATCCAATTCTTTTCTTACCGCTGGAGTGTAGTATACATCCAATTCTTTTCTTACCGCTGGAGTGTAGTATACATCCAATACTTTTCTTACAGCAGGAGTGTAGTATACATCCAATACTTTTCTTACAGCAGGAGTGTAGTATACATCCAATTCTTTTCTTACCGCTGGAGTGTAGTATACATCCAATTCTTTTCCCGCAGTGGGGCACTGCGGTTATGAAATTAAAGGCCCCTCCTGTTTTTGGAACCGCAGGAGCTTTCTAGTTTGCTGTTAGGTAGATTTTTGGTTCCTCTTTCCTGTCATGCTCTCTTTTTCTTCATGAATTCTTTTCTTTTTTCTGCCTTCTTGCTCATTCACCTGTATTTTTTCCAAAAATCTCTTCTCTTGCCGCTTGTCTCGCGATTCATGTATAGTTTAATCTGTTAGTGTTCTGATGTAAGTCCAGCAGTAGATAGGTTAAGCCTATTTTAACATACTGGAAACTGGTAATCTTCCAGTAGGTATTAATTTAGTTTTACTAAAGCCTGCTGGGACACAAGTAATGGGTTAGTGCATTTGTAAACAGGAATCGCTTGACAAGTGGCCCCCTTCATCCCCCCCTTCCTCGTCCTGATATGGCTCTGCGTAGTCGGCTGGACGTTAAGCAACAAATAAACAAACAAACAAATCCAATTCTTTTCTTACCGCTGGAGTGTAGTATACATCCAATACTTTTCTTACCGCTGGAGTGTAGTATACATCCAATACTTTTCTTACAGCAGGAGTGTAGTATACATCCAATACTTTTCTTACAGCAGGAGTGTAGTATACATCCAATTCTTTTCTTACCGCTGGAGTGTAGTATACATCCAATTCTTTTCTTACCGCTGGAGTGTAGTATACATCCAATACTTTTCTTACCGCTGGAGTGTAGTATACATCCAATACTTTTCTTACAGCAGGAGTGTAGTACAGTATAGACCGGATGTATAAAACACCGGATGTATGAAAGTCTGGATGTATGAAAGGGGTAGGCAGGGTCCCGGCAGAAGCTACTCTTTGTTATTACTTAGAATTTTCCGGTTGTATGAAAATCGGATGTATAAAAGTCCGGTTGTATGAAAGCAAATCTCTGGTCCCGAGCAGCACAAATGCGTTGTTGCAAGACCGGTTGTAAGAAAACGAAAGTAGACCCAAGTCACCAAATGAGGATGCCCTGAAAACTTCCCCACCAACTGATTTTTATCCAGATTCTATAGCTGTCAACGAGTTGTTCTGTTTAATTTGTTTCTCCATTCCATCATTTTTTTAACCTGTTACAAATTCGTCACGAAGACCCATAAAAGCCCAGAAGGCATTTTTGTTACATTTATAACCAGAGACATTGGTCAAGGATGTGAATCAGTTGTTATCTTTTTATGTTTTTTTATGTTGTTGTATTTTATGTTGTTGTATTTTATTTTGTTGTATTTTATGTTGTTGTATTTTATGTTGTTGTTTTTATGTTCTTGTTGTTGTTGTTGATTTTATCCATTAAACTGATTTAATGTTTAACTCCATTAATAATCTGTTTTGTTTGTCTATTCAGTCACTTTAGCCTGTTATAAATTTGTCATGACTGAAGAGCCATAATGGCCCAGGAAGGCATTTTTTTGTACAATTAGAACTGTCCCTCTGTCTTCTGCTGTCAAAAACCTCGGAGTCACTCTAGACAACACCCTTTCCATTGTGGAGAAAAGTGCAGTACACATACGTTTTTTTTTCGTATTTCTTATTTTCCCAATGAAAGTCCTGTAAAGCGTAATAGTACAAAAGTGCATCCAGTACAAATCGCCAGTGCGTAGATAAGTCACATAGCAAGACTTTGGTGCCGAGCGGTTAATCGCTTGCACTGGTGGCCCCGGCCCGGACCTGACCCCGAGAGGCAGTTGCTCTGGGCCCCAAGCACAACCCCCTCCCCCTCCCCCCTTTTCTTTTGCTCGTAGACTCTCTGTCGGTGTACACAGGGTGCAGCTGAGGTCGCAGGCGGTCGTTGTTCTAGTACCCCCCCCCCCCCCCCCCCGTCCTCTTTCCGCCCCTCCCCAAGATAGGCTAAAGGACAGAAATTGCTGAACTTGCAACTCTCCTAGTTGTACAGTACAGAGTGACGAACGTTTGAGTTCTGGAATATTCCTACCCTTTCTAATGACGTTTTAATCATCTCGCTTTCAGATGCAACGCATTCTTTCTCCCCTTCCGTTAGGTTGCTAAGAATGGAATTAATGTTCTTTTTACCCTCTCTTTCGTCTGCTGATTATTGGGCTTGACGTGTTCTGCTGCTATGTTCCGCCCAAACACGTACTCTCTCTCTCCCTATGTTATTTTGCCATTCTTGTTTTCGGTGTCCCTTTTTGTTCGTATATTCAATATATGTATTCAGTAGAATGTAGGCGCTATGTTAATCATATATGTGGCGTATGTGAATGTATAAAGACGGATGAAACCGGGGTGTGCCGATGTTTTTGTTATGGCAGTGGCCGTTGGTGCTTCGAGCACGCAGCATTTTGTGGGGTTGTTTATGGGCATGGATTTGCCGTTTGATATGAATGTCTAGCGGACGTTTTGTATGTTAGAGAAGAAGCATTTTTGTGTGAACATAATTGCTCAGTCTTTGAGAGACAGAGTGTAACTGGAAGTTTTGCAGTTCCTCCGCGTTTTTGTCTACCTACAAGTGTTTGGTATCTACAGATACGTTGTAAGGTTTGTTGTTTAATGACGTATGTGTGTACATCATTTTTATGTGGGTTTTCTTAATAGAAGAACTTTGGTGTATGTTTGAGGAGTTTAACTTCAGTTTGTAAGGAGGCTGGCAGCAGGCTCGGAGCCCTCCCTTTTGCTCCCGCGCTGCCAGAGCGGGATTCTCATTGGTCCTGCTAGGGTGACGTGGGAGGAAGCCCCGTTAGCTATAAAAGCCGCTGTTTTTATGAGGTCGGGAGACGTGTGAGAGAGTAGGGTGCCTAATAAGTGCCTGAAACATGCGTCTCCCCTGTTTTAGAGTCAGGGTCATCAAAACTACCACGGAGGAGTTGCATTGAGCCGGGTTAAAGGTGTGGGAACCTTTCCTTATGCTTGGTGTTTCTCCTCAGATTTGCGTGTGGTCCGGATGGTATGTGTGCCTTAGTGCCTGACCTGACAGACCACGTCCTCGATACGCAACTCTTGTCCCACTGGCAATAGTGAGCAGTGCGCGCTGTTCACTTGGTTACCACGAGGCTTATTAGAGTAGTGCGCGCTACTCTAAAGGTTACCAACACGCGGTGATCGAGTGGCGTCACTCGATTTTGTCCAGGCCCCGAACCCCTGCCCGATTTTTCATCCAGATTAGGACTTAGGTTTTGTTTTCAAAGAGTAAGTTAGATCGCTAGGGTACCTACGGGTCATGCCCGATTTTCCAGCATTTTAAAGACTCAGATTTTATTTGTTAGTGTAGTGTTTAGACTGTATTAAAGCCAACCTAGATTTTGTATAGATATATTTTCTATGGAAGAACTCACGTAGCCCATGTATGTTTTATGATTGTTGTTTTGGTTTGAATACAATTTGGAACCCTATCGCAACCTTGTCGGCTTTATATTTGGTGTTGACTTTGTATTTTGTTCGTCTGTTCGTCTGGTGCGTGTGGTTTGAATGCCATCCTGACAAATGCCTTTTAAAAACACACGCACGGTAACATCTTAGACACAGACAGTTAACGTTTCCGTAAAGCTACCACCGCTCGACTTTACACCATGAAACAACACATCTCTTCTGTCTCTCGCACCTGCTACTTCCAACTCCGCCGCATCGCCACTATCCGCAAGTACCTCACCACAGATGCTACCGCCAAACTGGTCACTTCCACCATTCTCTCACGTCTTGACTATTGTAACTCTCTCCTGGCGGGTCTTCCCTCTTCTTCTATCTCTCGTCTCCAACGCATTCAAAATAGCTCTGCCCGTCTTGTCTTACGAAAGAAAAAGAGAGATCACATCACCCCCCTCCTAAATCAGCTCCACTGGTTGCCCGTTCCTGCCCGTATCACCTACAAAATCAACACTCTCACCTACAAATGCCTCCATGGTCTCGCCCCTGCCTATCTCTCCGACTCTCTCTCTCTCTATGTCCCTTCACGAGCACTCAGATCATCTGCTGACTCCCTCAAGCTCAACATCCCCCACACCAAACTTAAAACAGCAGGTCAACGCTCATTTTCTTTCCAAGCACCTAGCCAATGGAACACACTACCTCTCCCCCTCCGTCAACAACAGTCCCTCGAATCATTCAAATCTGCACTCAAGACATTCCTTTTTTCCAAATAATCCATGCATTCTACACTGCCCACCCCATCCCACCCTGAATAACTGTACATGTTTTAATGGTTGATGGTGTGTGTGTGCTAGTGACTTTAAGTCTCCGTGTGTGTGAATGAGTGTATGTGCGCCTTGAGTCGCCTGTTGGTGAGATATGTGCGCGTTATAAATATTCGTATTATTATTATTATTATTATTATTATTATTATTAGAGGCATTGGTCGTGGGTGTGACTCAGTTTTTTTTTATGTTGTTGTTGTTGTTTTAATCCATTAAACTGGTTTTAAGTTTAACTCACTTTTTTGTATTCAGTGCGCGCGCGTGTGTGTGTGTGTTATAAATGTGTGCGTTTTGGAGAGAGAGAGAGAGAGAGAGAGAGAGAGAGAGAGAGAGAGAGAGAGAGAGAGAGAGAGAGAGAGAGAAAAAATGTTATTTGCTACGCCAACGGTCATTACAAAGCTTCCACGACCAAAAACATTGTCAAAAGCGCAAAAGGGTTGTGGAGGAAACTCACACAATACAGTTGAGCCACACACAAACACACACACTCACATGCACAAACACACAAAACACACTCACACACACACACACACACACAGAAGGACGGGGTGGGGGGCGGAGAGTGCACGGCGGCCTTATGCAAAGCAGAACAGTTCCTTACACAAACAGTTGCTCTTTCTATCGGTTGTCCTGACTGTGTCAGTGTATGTAAGTACATGTACTTTTCCACTTGTTATTCACAAACCTTTTCTTCTAACAAGGATATGTATCAAAACATTTAAACATTAAAAAAACAAATAAATAAAAAAATGATATGGAAAAAAACCTACTTTTATCAAGTAACAGACGCGTGGCCGGATGTATGAAAGTCAATCCACAATATTTTCATACATCCGGTTAACCGGATTTAGTAAAGACCGGATGTATGAAAGACAAAAAGTGGGTCCCGACGACTTTCTTACATCCGGTCTCAACTGTATACATCCAATACTTTTCTTACCGCTGGAGTGTAGTATATATATCCAATTCTTTTCTTACCGCTGGAGTGTAGTATACATCCAATTCTTTTCTTACCGCTGGAGTGTAGTATACATCCAATACTTTTCTTACCGCTGGAGTGTAGTATACATCCAATACTTTTCTTACCGCTGGAGTGTAGTATACATCCAATACTTTTCTTACCGCTGGAGTGTAGTATATATATCCAATTCTTTTCTTACCGCTGGAGTGTAGTATACATCCAATTCTTTTCTTACCGCTGGAGTGTAGTATACATCCAATACTTTTCTTACCGCTGGAGTGTAGTATACATCCAATTCTTTTCTTACCGCTGGAGCCAAGTGTGTCTTCACCGCCACCACTCTCGTGGCCCGGATGTTACCTGTGGATGACATCCAGACAGCCAGTGGTGCGTCGTAAACAGACCCTGTCAGAAGACCTGCGCAAAGGACATCATTAGTTAATTACTTTGCTGAATAAGGTTGTAACTAAAATTGAGTTACTACAGACAGATTCAAAAATGATTGATTGCGATCCTCATTATTTTCTGAACCAAAAACTAAATAGATAAAGCTTATGTTTGCTCTAAACGTTTTCCCAGAATGAAAGAAAATCGGTCTATGCTAATTTGGTACTACGTTGACTTTTTTCCCCAAGACTCGTTCGATCATTAACGGTCTAAGGATTTCGAATAGCCATGTTTTAGTAGTCTCGACGATGAATGATCCCAGATTTTCAGTGTCGATCCTTTAGTTTCAGGCCAACAGATTGACTACATGTTTTGTTATCGCTTTACGCAACT
Organism: Littorina saxatilis; assembly: GCF_037325665.1. Lineage (NCBI taxonomy): Eukaryota > Metazoa > Mollusca > Gastropoda > Littorinimorpha > Littorinidae > Littorina > Littorina saxatilis. The sequence continues at coordinate 57,154,266 of NC_090250.1, read as the reverse complement.
TAAAACCGCCCTGATATGGCCCTTCGTGGTCGGCTGGGCGTTAAGCAAACAAACAAACAAACGCAACTTAAAGCCCCAATATGTCTAAAAATGGTTTACAGAACGATTTAAATCTTCTCATGAAAAAAGCAGTTCTAACCTTATCGAACACATTTGCAATAGCATTTAATAGCATTAAATGACACAGTTCGTTTGAATGGCTATTTAGCTCGCGTAAACCACACACCTGTTTTCGTGGTTTATCTAACCCCTGAGTCATCGTGAACCCGTGTGATCCACTTTCCTTTTTTTCACAATGTATAAGTCAGTTTGTGATTTCAATGCGACTCGCTGTATGCAATAGCACGTTATTGTGTACCTCTGAATCTAAAACGCAACAAACGGCTGCGAGTCACACGAACTGAGCGGTGGCGGTTGACCGTTCAAAGAAATCTGGTGACATGCAGAACATTCGTCTGCTAGGAGAACCACGTTTTGCGAGACACACTTCCGGGCTATCTTTTTTTAAACTTTCAAAACTTCGAGTTGTACTGATCTTGTCTTGATGAAAAAAGAATTCTTTTATGATTTAAGAATGTTTGTGTAACAAGCTGTCAATTTATTATTTAGATTTTAAAAGTTAGGTCAGGCGCCAAAACGCGCCGCCCGATTGTCTGATCAGGCAATCCAGCTCGCCACGCAAAAATATATTCTTTGAAAATTGCTCGCTCTTTACCGAGGCGAAAGGGTGTTTGTACTGTGGGTAAAAGCCTGACAGTGTCTGTGATGGTTTACGGGAGGCTTACTGTGCCTTTAATGGAGCTTCACACACACACACACACACACACACACACACACACACACACACACACACACACACACACACACACACACACACACACACCCTACACACACACACACACACACACACACACTAATACACACACTAACACACTCACACACACACACACACACACACACACACACACACACACACACACACACACACACACACACACACACACACACACACACACACACAGAAAACATACACGACATAAATACTTGGACCCAGTGACAAACTGCGTTTAACAGATCAAGTTCATGCCTGCTCCTGATTTTCCCCATACCATATGAATCAATTGAAAAGTTATTTTTTCACAATTATACACTTTTTGTGAGGATGCGTTTCTTCTCTGATTGTGCTTTATGAGAATCATTGCCTTGGACAAAAATGAATATTATGTTCTTCATTTAAGCTGGTAAATGCAGATAAACAAGGTATGTAAATAGAGAAAACAAGAAAGTGAACACTGATAATCCAGGTGTTATTGTCACTGAGCAAAGGTAAGAGACAACAAGGAGGTGAACACTGATAGCTCAGGTGTTATTGTCACTGAGCAAGGCAAGAGAAACAAATATTGAACACTGATAGCTCAGAGGTGAACACTGATAGCTCAGGTGTTATTGTCACTGAGCAAGGCAAGAGAAACAAATATTGAACACTGATAGCTCAGGTGTTATTGTCACTGAGCAAGACAAGAGAAACAAATATTGAACACTGATAGCTCAGGTGTTATTGTCACTGAGCAAGGCAAGAGAAACAAATATTGAACACTGATAGCTCAGGTGTTATTGTCACTGAGCAAGGTAAGGGAACCAAATATTGAACACTGATAGCTCAGGTCTAATTGTCACTGAACAAGGCAAGAGAAACAAATATTGAACACTGATAGCTCAGGTGTTATTGTCACTGAGCAAGGTAAGGGAACCAAATATTGAACACTGATAGCTCAGGTGTTATTGTCACTGAGCAAGGTAAGGGAACCAAATATTGAACACTGATAGCTCAGGTGTTATTGTCACTGAGCAAGGCAAGAGAAACAAATATTGAACACTGATAGCTCAGGTGTTATTGTCACTGAGCAAGGTAAGGGAACCAAATATTGAACACTGATAGCTCAGGTGTTATTGTCACTGAGCAAGGCAAGAGAAACAAATATTGAACACTGATAGCTCAGGTGTTATTGTCACTGAGCAAGGCAAGAGAAACAAATATTGAACACTGATAGCTCAGGTGTTATTGTCACTGAGCAAGACAAGAGAAACAAATATTGAACACTGATAGCTCAGAGGTGAACACTGATAGCTCAGGTGTTATTGTCACTGAGCAAGGCAAGAGAAACAAATATTGAACACTGATAGCTCAGGTGTTATTGTCACTGAGCAAGGCAAGAGAAACAAATATTGAACACTGATAGCTCAGGTGTTATTGTCACTGATCAAGCCAAGATAAAACAAAGAGGTGAACACTGATAGCTCAGAGGTGAACACTGATAGCTCAGGTGTTATTGTCACTGAGCAAGGCAAGAGAAACAAATATTGAACACTGATAGCTCAGAGGTGAACACTGATAGATCAGGTGTTATTGTCACTGAGCAAGGAAAGAGAAACAAATATTGAACACTGATAGCTCAGGTATTATTGTCACTTACCAAGGAAAGAGAAACAAATATTGAACACTGATAGCTCAGGTATTATTGTCACTGATCAAGGAAAGAGAAACAAATATTGAACACTGATAGCTCAGGTGTTATTGTCACTGAGCAAGGCAAGAGAAACAAATATTGAACACTGATAGATCAGGTGTTATTGTCACTGAGCAAGGAAAGAGAAACAAATATTGAACACTGATAGCTCAGGTGTGAACACTGATAGTTCAGGTGTTATTGTCACTGAGCAAGGCAAGAGAAAAAAATAGTGAACACTGATAGTTCAGGTGTTATTGTCACTTACCAAGGAAAGAGAAACAAATATTGAACACTGATAGCTCAGGTATTATTGTCACTGATCAAGGCAAGATAAAACAAAGAGTGAACACTGATAGTTCAGGTGTTATTGTCACTTACCAAGGAAAGAGAAACAAATATTGAACACTGATAGCTCAGGTATTATTGTCACTGAGCAAAGCAAGATAAAACAAAGAGGTGAACACTGATAGCTCAGGTATTATTGTCACTGAGCAAAGCAAGATAAAACAAAGAGGTGAACACTGATAGCTCAGGTGTTGTTGTTGTGACAGGGGAGGCTACCGCTCCTTTCACAGCAGACTCTGCACCCGAGTTGTTGGCCTTTAAGTCAACACCAGTGGGTTGTGGAATTCTGTTTGTGATGGGATCTGGTGGTTTCCGATTGTCTGTATGTTCATGGAAACCTTCGGGTTTGCATAACAGTTTTTATAGGGCTAAGAAATTAGCCCTAACATTTTCAATCCTGTTTGATTACACTTCGCCTCCCGAGGTGATCGTAGTGTTTCGGCACTCGGTTACATCTGGCGCTTGCGAGCAGGGATGGGACTCGGCATGATATGTTCAGGTAATGGCATAATATGACCACTGAACAATTTTGTGCTGTTCCCATTCTGCGAACTTGGGATGGACAGTGGTCCCCCGGTTCGGAACTTCGGGACGAAGTTCATTTCAAACGGGGGCGATTGTGACAGGGGAGGCTACCGCTCCTTTCACAGCAGACTCTGCACCCGAGTTGTTGGCCTTTAAAAGTCAACACCAGTGGATTGTAGAATTCTGCTTGTGATGGGGTCTGGTTGTTTCCGATTGTCTGTATGTTCATGGAAACCTTCGGGTTTGCATAACAGTTTTTATAGGGCTAAGAAATTAGCCCTAACATTTTCAATCCTGTTTGATTGCACTTCGCTTCCCGAGGTGATCGTAGTGTTTCGGCACTCGGTTACATCTGGCGCTTGCGAGCAGGGATGGGACTCGGCATGATATGTTCAGGTAATGGCATAATATGACCACTGAACATTTTCGTGCTGTTCCCATTCTGCAAACTTGGGATGGACAGTGGTCCCCCGGTTCGGAACTTCGGGACGAAGTTCATTCAAACGGGGGCGATTGTGACAGGGGAGGCTACCGCTCCTTTCACAGCAGACTCTGCACCCGAGTTGTTAGCCTTTAAGTCAACACCCGCGGATTGTAGAATTCTGTTTGTGATGGGATCTGGTGGTTTCCGATTGTCTGTATGTTCATGGAAACCTTCGGGTTTGCATAACAGTTTTTATAGGGCTAAGAAATTAGCCCTAACATTTTCAATCCTGTTTGATTGCACTTCGCCTCCCGAGGTGATCGTAGTGTTACGGCACTCGGTTACATCGTCACTGAGCAAAGCAAGATAAAACAAAGAGGTGAACACTGATAGCTCAGGTATTATTGTCACTGAGCAAAGCAAGATAAAACAAGTCGCGTAAGGCGAAAATACAACATTTAGTCAAGTAGCTGTCGAACTCACAGAATGAAACTGAACGCAATGCAACGCAGCAAGACCGTATACTCGTAGCATCGTCAGTCCACCGCTCATGGCAAAGGCAGTGAAATTGACAAGAAGAGCGGGGTAGTAGTTGCGCTGAGAAGGATAGCACGCTTTTCTGTACCTCTCTTCGTTTTAACTTTCTGAGCGTGTTTTCAATCCAAACATATCATATCTATATGTTTTTGGAATCAGGAACCGACAAGGAATAAGATGAAAGTGTTTTTAAATTGATTTCCAGAATTTAATTTTGATAATAATTTTTATATATTTAGTTTTTAGAGCTTGTTTTTAATCCAAATATAACATATTTATATGTTTTTGGAATCAGCAAATGATGGAGAATAAGATGAACGTAAATTTGGATAGTTTTATAAAAAAAATTTTTTTTTACAATTTTCAGATTTTTAATGACCAAAGTCATTAATTAAATTTTAAGCCACCAAGCTGAAATGCAATACCGAAGTCCGGGCTTCGTCGAACATTACTTGACCAAAATTTCAACCAATTTGGTTAAAAAAATGAGGGCGTGACAGTGCCGCCTCAACTTTCACGAAAAGCCGGATATGACGTCATCAAAGACATTTATCAAAAAAATGAAAAAAACGTATGGGGATATCATACCCAGAAACTCTCATGTCAAATTTCATAAAGATCGGTCCAGTAGTTTGGTCTGAATCGCTCTACACGCACGCACGCACACACACACACACACACACACACACACACACACACACACATTCACCACGACCCTCGTCTCGATTCCCCCCTCTATGTTAAAACATTTAGTCATAACTTGACTAAATGTAACAAAAAGGTGAACACTGATAGCTCAGGTATTATTGTCACTGAGAAAGGCAAGAGAAAACAACAGGAGGTAAGTTTGTGACCTGTGGAGGTGGTCAGCAGGTGACGTGCCCACGTGTTGCCCGAGCCCGGGAAGCTGATGAGGGCGGTTCTTTTAACGGGCACTGGTGTGAAGGTGCCCGCGCCGGGCAATGGGCACGGGTCTGGACACGCACACAATCTGGACACAACCACGTACAGTTAGCGTGCATCACACACACACACACACGCACACACACACACACATACACACACGCACGCACGCACGCACGCACGCACGCACGCACACACACACACACACACACACACCACACACACACACACACACACACACACACGCTCGCGCGCGCGCGTCGGACAAAAACATCCAATAAAGCCAGAACAAGATAAGTTAATGCTTGTACGACTCCCCTTCTTCATGTCCCGTTACAGTTGATAAGTTAATGCTTGTACGACTCCCCTTCTTCATGTCCCATTACAGTTCAATAGTTCTTTAAAACAATTTCACTGATATTGTGCGGGTGATATTGTGCGGGTGATATTGTGCGGGTGATATTGTGCGGGTGATATTGTGCGGGTGATATTGTGCGGGTGATATTGTGCGGGTTATATTGTGCGGGTGATATTGTGCGGGTGATATTGTGCGGGTTATATTTTCAGAGTGTGATGAAACAAGTATGACCAAAATGAGAGAAATAATCGGACAGATTTTATGCTACATTTGTTTGATTATGATGACATGCTAAGATAAACAAGGGTTATGTAGTTGAATGTTACCACAAGTACAACCACAAGATCAGGGGTGCGTTGCATAGGCAGAGCGCCACAGAACGTTTGCGAACGTTTTCTATGCAACGCATAGTTTTGTTGTGGCGCTCGCGAGCGTTAGCCAAGTCAAGTCAAGTCAAGTTTTTATTGTTCATTACCCAGGGGCATTATAAACAATATTCGCAAATTCAAAAATGCACAAAGTACCAAGTGATCAAAAAAGAAAAAAAAGAAAACAAAAAGAAAAATAGAGGATAAGAAAAGAAAAAATGAAATAAATATTTGGAAAACAAAAGTACACAAACAGTGAACACAAAATATTATAGTACAGAAAATGCAAACACACACACACACACATTGATTCCTGGCAATGGGGGACACAAAACGAAAATACGGTTAACAAATCCCAGCACTATGAAAAATTGCTACTAATTAATTTTATAAATTCCAAGAGTTTCGTCAACAATTTCGTATTTCTTGATACAAACAGTTTTTTGTATTTAAGTGAATTTGTTTTTTTTCCAGTAGAATGGTGGAATAAGTTCTGCTCTTTTTTCATTGAAAAAGTCACAAACAAACAAATAATGATACTCATCTCCTATATCTTCTGATGTACATTTTCTGCAAATGCGATTCGCTCTAGGTATATTAAGGTATCTTTCTTTCTGTACTGGCAGGTTGTTATTTGTAGTTCTAAATTTCATGAGTGTAACGACTTTTTGGAACGTCAAGGATTTAATGTAGTCTTCACACACAAAACTATCTTTAAACATTCTATAATTACAAAAAATGTCTTTTGTATCCATTTCTGAGAACCAATTGTGAATATACTGGTCATATAAACACCGCTTTACTTTTTCTTTAAACCAAGTAGATGTATATTGAGAAACAAATTCTTGTTGTATCCAAAGCCCAGAAAGACCTATATCACTTAACGTTTTTTCTATGCATGACAGATAATCAGAAGTAAACATCTTTTGCGAATATAGTCTATAGGTAAATCTGTAAGCAACACTTGAAAATTTGTTTTTGTTAACTGGGTCAATTAGTTTATACCAATAACAGAGCATTCTACATTTCATATTGACATCTAAGGGATATTTTCCAAGTTCGCCAAAAACCATTGCATTAGGGGTGGATTTTCTTAGTTTGAAAACTATCTTATAAAAACGCAACTGAAGCTTCGTAGCTAAATCGCAAGAACCTGAACCCCAAATTTCACAGCCATATAGTAAAATCGGAACAATCATTTTGTCAAATAGATCAATCTGTATATCCACGGGCAATGAGAGTTGTCTACATGTGCGAAGAAGAGCAAACATAGCCCTTGACGCACGGTCATACAAATTTTTTTGTGCTACCGAAAATTTATTATTATAATTAATCTGTAACCCTAAGTACATCACATCAAGGACTACCTCAATTGGCTTATCATCATACGTAAATTTAGGTATAATTCTTATTTTACCCCTTGAAAAAACAATGACTTTCGTTTTTTTAACATTAATATTCAGTTTCCATTTCAAGCAGTATGCATGCATTTTATCTAAGCATTCTTGCAATTTCGTTTCAGACTCAGCACAAATCACAGTGTCATCAGCGTACAATAATACAAACAGTTGAAACATTACATTCACATCAGCATCATCCATACCAAGAGAAACAGCTTCTCTAGAGAGAGAAGTCAATCCATCACTAGTTTCCCCTAAATACGGCTTTAGGTCATTTAAAAACAAAGCAAAAAACAAGGGAGACAAATTTTCTCCTTGTCTGACCCCACAAATGCTAGGAAAATAACCAGAACATTCACCTTTAACTTTAATACATGATTTTGCTTTATCATACATATTTTTAACAGTTTTCAAGAAATTTCCATTAACATCAAAGCTAACTAATTTCTCCCATAAAAGTGCTCGCCGAACTTTATCGAACGCTTTCTCATAGTCGACAAATGCACAATACAAACGCTTTTTCTTTTGGAGAAAAAAATTTATAACACAATGCAAAGTAAAGATATGATCTAATGTTGAAAAACCAGCACGAAATCCTGTCTGTTCTTGACCTAACTTATCATTAAGTTCCAAGAAAGTCGATAATCTGGTATTTAAAATCGCAGTGAATAGTTTACCAAAGCAGCTAAGTATTGTTATTCCTCTATAATTAGTTGGGTCTGTTTGGGAACCCTTATTTTTATACAGCGGGATAATTTCGCCAATGGACCACTGAGTAGGAACATTACCAGACTGTAACACAACATTAAACAACTTAACAACAATATCAGTCATCCCCTCGTTAAAGGCTTTCAAATACTCATTAATAACTTTATCTTGACCACACGCTTTGTTGTTTTTCAATTTTTTTACACATTTTATAAATTCCTCTTTTGTAATGGGTGCATTCAGAACTTCATTATTTAAACTATTATCACCAAACAGATCTCTTTCTTCATCCACATCATCTTCGTCACATTCCTGTAACTTTGTAAAGTGTTCTAAAAATGCTGAGCAAGAAGGAAACTTAGTACTTTTGTTATTATTCTTATTCTTATTTAGCTCATTCCAATACGCCTTTGGATCGCAAGTTTTCATTTTTCTTAGTTTCTTCACAAATTCTTTATGATACAACTTACATTCTTTTTTTATTGTTGTTTTATAGTCCTTAAAGGCATTCTTCTTTTCATGCTCAGAAAAAATATTTCTAAAACGCTTAACTTTGTTTTTTGCACGTACAAATATTTTCCTTTTTTCTTTACAAACTGTATTGAACCAAGGCTGGTGTGGTTTTCGTTTCTTACTATTTACTTGTTTTATCTTATTCTTTTTCTTAATTACTCCAATTTTTTCCGCAGAACGCTTTAGAATGTCACATATATTAGTAGTTACATTATCAATGTCCTCTGCAGACACATTAATAACAGAGCTCAACATGTTTGTTAATTGAATATCAATATCACTAATATCAGTTTCCTCTAAAGCGGTTGTGAAAGCTAACTTACTCCCTTCATTCCAATTTGGTTTTGTGTATTCAACGTTATTTTCGATACTGCTCTAAGTTCTCATTTGGATTTCTCATGTCATTCACGCAATCAATACTTTCATCGTTTCTATCAGACTCATCGCGCCTAAAGAAAGATAGGGCGAGCGGGCAATGAACGTCCGAGTACATTTCACAAAAATCCAAAACAGCAAAAGTTTCAACTTTAACAAATAAATTGCTTGACAGAATACAATAGTCAACAACACTTTTATCTTTACAAGTACATCTGCCAAGGTTAGCATCATCACCAGCTCTACCGTTAGCAATTATTAAACCAGTTGTCCTACAGAAGTCAATTAACTTAAATCCAAAGTTGTTTGTTCTATTA
>NC_090250.1:57114983-57139983 GCF_037325665.1 Littorina saxatilis | reverse complement strand
TCCTCCTTTGTAATATCTAATTCGAAAATGTAGAAAACTAAATTTACCAATTGATGTGCAATTGGATCTTTTTGAGAAGTGTGTACAATCCAATTTTGCTGTATGGTTGTGAGGTGTGGGGATATGATTCATTAGACATATTATCAAGGTTTCAATTGCGATTTTTAAAAATGCTTCTTGATGTATATAAAACTACACCCACCTGTATGGTTTACGGAGAGCTTGGTCGTTATTAAATTAAAATTGAGGTACAATGTCAGTTACTGGTTTATTGGTATAAACTGATGAAAGAAATGAACGATGGTGCGAATAAGATTTTCTGTTTAATGTTAAAACTACATTTGAAGTTGTACCATGTACAAAACGTTAAATTGCCCTGGTTGTCGCATGTCAATACTATGCTAAATAAGTTGGGTCTATCATATTTATGGACAACTCTATAGTCTTGCCATCTCAGGTTTTAAAAACGTTGTAAAACAAAGGCTAAGAGATCAATTCCTGCAGGAATGGAACACTGACGTGAATGCCAACAGCTTGTGTTTTAATTACAGAATATATAAAAAGGATTTTTGTCTGGAAAGGTATTTGCTTTGTTTGCCTAGGAAACTCCAAGTTAAATTAGCAAAATTTAGAACAAGCAATCATAAGTTGCCAATACATCAGCACAGATTTTTTTAAATCTCCTAGAAATGAAAGATTGTGTGATATGTGCGATAAAAATGAATTAGGTGATGAGTTTCACTATTTGTTCATTTGTACCGACGAAAGTATAGTGTCTGAAAGAAGAAAATTAATTAGTCCTTATTACCGATCTCACCCAAATTGTTTAAAATATGAACAGTTAATGAATTGTAAATCTAAGATAAAACTAATGAAGCTAGCAAGATTTGTAGCCCACGTTATGATTTTAGTATGTTAGCGTTACATCTAGTTTCTTTATTGGTATGTATATGTATGTAATATATGCTTTTGTTTTGTTTTGTGTTTTTACAAAAGATGCATGGCATAATGGTATTGCCAATTTATTTCGGTTGTATATTATCGTTGTCCGCTTAATGTATATATATTATCTCTCTGATCTCTTACCTGATTTTGTTAAACCTATTTTTCTTTTATTTTTGTTTGTATGTATGGAAGTGTATATGGCCAATTTATTTTGGTTGTATAGTATTGTTGTATTTGTCCGCTCAATTTGTATATATCTATTAACTGTCTGATTTGTTACCTTTTTTTGTTAAAGTTATATCTTTGTTTGAAAGCCCTCTGGGCCCAAAACAATAAAATACTTGACTTGACTTGACTTGGGTGTGCCACGGCAAGGATTTGTACGCCTTGAAAGAAAGGGTGAGAGGGCAGCAGCGGACTCTGCCGCTGGTAACTTTGCCGGCCAGCCTACTAAAGAGAAAACTCTCCAAAGTGATATATGGCAGCATAGTAGCACCAAAAGTAAAATTACTCATTTCATTGCATGATGTCTTATACAAGCACATGTTAAGACAAGCAATTGTAATATACCTGTGAGTCTTAGTAATATCCACATATTATACGTTTACTAAAATCTCCAGAAGTTACAAATATCTGTGATAATATAAATGTATGTGCATTTCCTGTAGCCGTTTCTGTTTGTTTTTAGATCATGCAGAAAAATGGTTTTTACAAGGAGCAAGATCCGAGAAAACCACCGGCAAATACACCCTGGTGCATATTCTGTAAGGGAAAGTCGCCAATCCCGGAACAGTCGGCCAACTTAGAACACCTCAATATGCGATCAACGGGGAACAATTCATGAACAATTTTTTTGCAGAAATGTCCAGTGACATTCCTTGATATTATTCCAGAAAAAAAATGACTACCGCGGCAAAACAAAAAAAATGGTACGTTTTTTAAACTTTTCTTCCTTCTTCTTCTTATTTCTACCGTCTACAATTCGTATTATTACTCTTTATCTACATACGTTCACGTAAAATGTTGATTGCTGTGATAAACCTTCATAGATTTGCAATAACTTGAACGGAAAAAAAGATTTGAAACGTCACGTGTATCCAACAGAAAAACGCGAAATCCATGCAGGTGCTATGCGGCAATGATGGAACACATAAGAGAGGCAAACATGGAACAGTGTTCCAGCTTTGCCGCATTCTGTTCCATCTTACCCTCATCAAACAATAAACAGAACACTGCTGTTTTATTCACGTATTCAATTCTCTTTTCAGTTTTGTTGTGTTTTTCCTTTCTATAAGTTTTATTGAATGATTAATTGATTTGTTTGACAGTATTATGAGACCCGAACGGCGGTGGTTACCAGAAGAAATGGGCTGCGCTTTGTCGGCAGTGAAAAACGGAGATATGGGTTTGCGTTGCGCATCAAGAGCATATGATGTTACTGTCACAACTCTTAAAAGTCATTTAGAAGGAAACAAACAAATTTGCAAAAGAAGAAGTAAAGTTCACAGGAAGACCTTCTACGTTAACACCAGAGATAGAACAAGAACTAATCAATAGCATTCTTGAAGCTGAAATAAATTTGCCAACGTCACCCCCATCGTTGTTTTGTACACTGTACATGGAGATTCTGGTCATTATGAATGCTTGGTGTCAGCAGCAAATGTAAGCTTACCTGCTGCTGATGTCCTGCAACGCACAACCACAAGCTCGTCGAAGAGATCATCACGAAAAAAACAATCTTCTCCTTACAAGCAAAAGCTGGAGATTTCACTTGCAAAAAGGCGTGCAGGTCAACAGAAAAGAGGAAAGAATGAAGCTACAAAATCTTCTGCTCAGAGAAACAAGAGGGGAATATCTTCTGATCAGAGGGAAAAAAAGGAGAACATTCTCGACGATGCGTTCTATCCAGGGGGAAAGCACTTGGTACTGCTTCATGTGTGGCACCAACTCCCCTGAGAACATGATACAGTGCCAGAGGTGCACACAGTGGGCACACGAGGACTGCGCTGACAGCAGCGGACAAAAGGACTTCGAAATCTGTACTTAGCAATTTTTGTGTGTCTGCAAAATCAGTTCTTAAATCTGTTCTTAGTTATTTGCTTTGAGACTTTATGCGTAATGATTTTTACATTTAGTCAATTGGGCAGGTAGCCCTTTTATATCTATTTGTCAACAGAAGAGGGGTACAAATGAAGCTGCAAAATTTCGTGGAACTGCTTCATGTGTGGCACCAACTCCCCTGAGGATATGTTATAGTGCCAGAAGTGCACACACGATGACTGCGCTGACAGTAGAAGACAAAGGACATTGTCTGCGAAATCGGTTCTTTGCCTATTTTTTTTTATTGTTTTAAGGTTTTGTTTTTCAGTCCTTTTTAGACCTAGCCCTTATTTATCTTTTTGTTTTACATTTAAGGCTTAAATTGTTATCCGATTTGTTATTTCCTTGGTAAAAATCAAAATATGATGTTGAAAAAAAGACATTTACATAAATTGGCTTAATCAAAATGTTATGACGTATTTATTTATCTTGTGTGTGTGGCAATGTGTGCTTGTGTGTGTGTGAATGAGAGTGTGTGGGTGTATATGTGTGTGTGTGAGACACAGACAGAACTAGAAAGAGAGTCAGGGTGTGTTTGAATGTGTTCCGAGTTTGACAACAGTGTTCCACTTTACACACCCATGCGTCCAACCTGGAACAAATGCAGACATTTTTATTATGATCAGTCTGATGAGTTGCGTGACTTTTATTTTATTTTTTGTGCTTCGTTTATTTACTGATAGAGTCTAGTATGTGACAATATAAAGAACGCTTTGCAATATCCATTTTTTTGTCTGGTACGGCTGTTTCTCCTTAACTGTTCCAGGTTTAGCGACTTTCCCCTAGTCAGGCAAACCTGACGCCCACAAGAAGTGGACCTACATGTTTGAAAAAACAACAACACTTTTGTGGGTTGAATTAGATCTTTTCTGCTGCAGTTATAGAAGTAAATATTCCTTTTGGAAATTCCTTTCCTAACCCTAATAACGTTTTAAGACACCCTAGTTGTGTACACACCACGGGTTCACCTTGGTAGTGCACTTGCCTTATATATGTCTCTTTAGATTGTTGCCATAGTGCATGTGCCTGTAGTTGGTATGAGTGAGTGCGTCGCGTTCTCGCTGTGCGCCTGTCTGCGAGTGTATGAGTCCTTGTCGATTTGTGTTTCGTATAATGTTCACTATGTATTTTATATTTTGTAAGCGCCTAGGGCTATATTTAGATTAGGCGCACAAATGTTCATAATAATAATAATAATAATAATAGGCGAACGATTTGCCACAATGGCGGCATATGGCCGGAGCAGCGGACGGTGCATCTACTTCTTCCTCCACCTCCTCTGCCACAAGAACCATTTCTTCGTCTTCAGACTGCATCTGTAGAAACAGATGCTCCAAACCCATTAGAATGAGTATGTGTGTATGTATGGGTGTGTGGGTGCGCCGTGTGTGCGTGCGTGAGTCTGTACTCGTGTGTGTGTGTGTGTGTGTGTGTGTGTGTGTGTGTGTGTGTGGGTGTATACGAGAGACAGCTATTTGGCTTAGTGTGTGTGCCGTTATCTAAGGGCAACAGGGTACGTGTGCTTCTAAGTTGATCACTATTTACATTGACAATGATGCACAGAACCGTTTTGCTGCACCGTACAGATGTACGCTTTTCTGAAATTTCGTTCACACGTGCCGCGTCTACTATCCAGTTCGCGGTAGGATTGGAATACCAAACCGATGTCAAATACCAGCTGATTTGGTGAAATAAAGCACATTTCTACTTGCGAAACCCATCGAACAGCCATTAGGCTAAGCGAGAGAGTTCTCGTGATTGTTTTAATAAAAAAAACTAATTCATAAAAACTAGAGACTATGTTTCTGATCAAAACGAATGATTAATCTGCTGTATCATTCGCTTGTCGGAAAGCCCCCCCTACGCGCATATCTCAAATATGACCTTCGTCCTCTAGAATCCCGTACCCATACCAAATACGAGCTGATTTGGTGAAATAAAGCACATTTCTACTTGCAAAACCCATCGAACAACCATTTCCGGTGCTCGAACGCCGACATTTTCAGCTTTGAAGGCTATTTACGGGCAAATATCAATCGCTCCCTGACTTTTTATGCATCGAGAAACAAATTTACTCATCGCTGAATCAGTAGCTTACCTTAAATCCCGACATAAATCCGGTGCGTCCCGCTAGCGCTACGTGTCATTTGTGCTACGTATCGTTTGCGCTATTTTCTGTAGTGCTATCGACACAAATTGCCAAAAACAGTTGTGCTATCGGCACGTAGTGCTATTGCCACAATTCACACATGCCATTATCACTACGTCTCAATAGAACTACGTGTCGCTATCACTATTTTTGAAAAACCAATGTACTGTAGCGCTACGTGTCGATAGCGCTACGTGTCGATAGCACTACTACATGTTCAAACGGCAGACACTTCCCTTTGTGTGTGCGTGTGAGTGTGTATATATATTGTCTGCATGGCTGGCTGTCGGATCTGTCTGTCTGTCTGTCTGTCTGTCTGTCTCTCTCTCTCTCTCTCTCTCTCTCTCTCTCTCTCTCTCTCTCTCTCTCTGCACCTCTCAATCGCTCTTTCTCTGTACCTCTTTAAAATCGCTCTCTCCTTGTCTCTCCCGCTCTCCTCCCCCTCTCTCTCTCCATCTGTCTTTCTGTCTTCTCTCGCTCTTTCTTTCTCGCTCGCTCTTTCCCCCTTCCCCGTCTCTCTCTCTCTCTCTCTCTCTCTCTCTCTCTCTCTCTCTCTCTCTCTCTCTCTCTCTCTCTCTCTCTCTCTCGCATGATACCGTATATACTACATACACGGATGTTTTTCTGTGTGTGAGTTTGTGTGTACGATACCGTGTGTACGTATGCGTTTTTGCGTGTGCGTGTGTGTGTGTGAGTGTGTGTGTGTGTGTGTGTGTGTGTGTGTGTGTGTGTGTGTGTGTGTGTGTGTGTGTAATGAAGAGAGAGAGAGAGAGAGAGAGAGAGAGAACTTGCCTTGCCTGTGCAAATACAACTGCATATTATAAGCTTTTTTAGGGAGTCTGGAATCATTCATCTTGACTAGGCGTAACCAATATTTTATACATGCAACATGAGAAAAAATGTACAACGGATAGCGACCAGTTTCAGCATATGCTATGTCGTTTGGTGTTCTTGGCGCCACGTTTAAAATCTTTTTAAGCGCAAACGTGTGAATCTTCTCTATCTGTGTTTGTGGATAAAGACCCCAAATTTCTGAACCATATAACAGGATAGGCTGTATCTGAGCATCAAATAGTTTCAAAAACAGGTTTGGGGAGAAATCACCGAGTCTCCATAATGTTCTTAATAACTCAAAAACACCTTTCTTAGCCCTGGATGCCATATCATTAAGAGCATTTGAAAAGGTCATGCGGGTAGTGAAAACAAGTCCTAAATACTTATAAGAGCTTACTATCTTCATCTTGACGCCGTTGAAAAACCATTTCTCGTTCTGAGAAATGTATCCCCCGTTTCTAAAAATAATTATGTTTGATTTTTCCAGGTTAACCTCAAAATCCATGTCATTAGCTTTGTGGGCAAGAATATTCAGTTGGTTTTGTAATCCAACCACGGTATCAGATAATAAAACAATATCATCAGCGAACAGCAAAACGAATAGTTCAAGTAAGTCAGGCACCATCTGTATTCCATGTTTACCCTTACAAATAATTTCCGACGCCAGATCATTAATAAACAGGGAAAAAAGAAGCGGGCTGGTTATTTCCCCCTGCTTGAGGCCTTTGTGACAAAAAAAGGCGTCGGTCAGAGAGAGAGAGAGAGAGGCAGAGAGAGAGACAGAGTAAGTGAGCGAGCGAGTGAGCAAGAGAGAGAGAGAGAGATAGAGACAGTCACACTCACACACACACACGCACACACACTGAAACAGACACACACACGCACACACATACACAGACATACATATACACACACAAACCAGAAGGAGTGAGAGCGAGAGAAAAAATGAGAAAGAGAGAGTCGTCAGTAAGTAGTGGTATTGGTGTGTGGAATGGTGAGGATGCGACAGTCAGAAGAGGCACGGAGTTGTCTTGCTGGAAAATAGACGGTGAGGAGTTCAGAGAAGTAAGCAGGAGACGAGCCAGAAAAGAAGTTAAAGCAGAGGGTGGACAGTTTGTAGTCAATGCGGGCTTGAATAGGTAACCAGTGCAGTGTGTGAAGAAGTGGTGTTGCGTGATCTCGTTTTCGTGCTTTCAGAATGAGGCGTGCTGCCGAGTTTTGGACTTTTTGTAGTTTATGCAGGAGATACAGAGGACAGCCAGAGAGAAGAGAGTTGCAGTAGTCGAGTTTAGAAAGAACAAAGGCACAGACAAGAGTGTTAGTTGTTTGAGAGGAGAGTGTGTGGCGAATGGTGCTGATCTTACGAAGCTCAAAATAAGCTGCTCTACAGACTAAAGATATATGTTTGTTAAGGGTCATGTCAGATGAAAGGGTGAATCCAAGGTTTCTAGCTGATGGGGAGAAAAGAATGTCGGTGTCACCTACTTGAACAGAAACGGGTTGGGGAGAGGGAAATGTAGTGTTCTTCTTTTTGCACAGTAAGACTTCAGTCTTATCATCATTCAGCTTAAGTTTGTTATCGATCATTTAAGATTTAACATCAGTGATGCATGTCTGAATGGTCTGGATGGCGGAATGTGTCTCTGCAGGGGGACTGGGTTTATACAGTTGGGTGTCATCAGCAAAAGACTGATTTAAGACAGAATGGTTTTGAATCAGTGTGGAGAGGGGCTTAGTGTACATGATGAAAAGGATGGGACCGAGTACTGAACCTTGAGGAACGCCGAAAGAAAGTGGGGCTGGAGCAGACATCTGGCCATCGACAAGCACAGCCTGAGTCCTGCCAATGAGATAGGACTCGAGCCATGCCAGCGGTGGACCGGAGATGCCGTACAGAGTCTGAAGTCTATGGAGAAGCGTGACATGATCAATCGTGTCGAACGCTGCAGAAAGGTCAAATAGGGTAAGCACTGACACATCACCACCATCCAGAGCAGACAGAATGTCACTGATTACATTAAGTAGGGCTGTCTCAGTACAATGAGAAGGGCGATAAGCGGACTGAGAGTGCGAGATCAAATCATGGGTGTTCAAATATGACAACAGCTGCTTCAAAACTACCTTTTCAAAAACTTTGGACAAGAATGATAAATTAGATACAGGACGATAGTTTTTCAAAATATTGACATCAAGACTAGGTTTTTTGAGAAGTGGTTTGACAAGTGCAGTTTTGAACAATGATGGAAAAACACCAGATAACAGGCTATCATTGACAATTTGAGTAAGAGTTGGCAACAACACATCAAGATTCTCAAAAAGCAGTGGTGTGGGTATGGCATCAAGTGGACAAGTTGTTGGTTTTGACTTCAGAATAATGGATTTAAGGTCTTTTTCACTGATTGGCTGAAATGATGTAAAAGAACAATCAGTGGGAACATCAACATGACTGGAGGAAGCAGAATGTGCACCCATCTGATCAAGTTCAGAACGAATATCTGAAACCTTCTTGATAAAATATTCACTGAATACATCTGGCAGCTGACTAGCGGGGAAAACAGTGGGAAGTGGGGATACCTTACTGCGGCCGGTCAACCGGCTGCAAATATCGAACAGTTTTTTGCTTGAATCGCAGGCAATAATCTGGGTTTGGAGGAAGGTTGTCTTTGCTGCGTGTACTAACTTAGTTACAATGTCTCATAGCGGCACGTAGCACAGATGACACGTAGGACAAATGACACGTTGCACAAATGACACGTAGGACAAATGACACGTTGCACAAATGACACGTAGGACAAATGACACGTTGCACAAATGACACGTAGGACAAATGACACGTAGGACAAATGACACGTAGGACAAATGACACGTAGCACAAATGACACGTAGCACAGATGACACGTAGGACAAATGACACGTTGCACAAATGACACGTAGGACAAATGACACGTTGCACAAATGACACGTAGCGCTAGCGATACGCACCCCATAAATCAAACAATACCTGGAAAACAGACACACTTTGCCTTCACACCTGTCAGGCGCCGCCTTCGGCTTCCGCTCGGCCTTTGACCGGTTATCCCCCGTGAAGTACGCGCCCGTGCGAAGTGGGTAGAACAGGGAGAAAAGAACACAAAGTATTTTCTCAACCTTGAAAAAGCCAGAGCAAATGCGAAGATAATGGACAGTATACAGTGTGAATCTGGGGAAGTGATAACTGACCAGCGTGAAATCTTGAACGCGCAAAAGAATTACTATGCTGATTTGTACAGAAAAAAAGAGTTTTTATCTGATGTGACAACATTACAGATTCCAGATTTTCAGAGAAATGAGTGTGAAGGGTTAATAACTGAAAACGAAGCTCTCGCTGCACTTAAACAAATGAAATCTGGGTCGGCCCCTGGGGTTGATGGTATTACTGTAGAATTTTTGAAAGTGTTTTGGACCCGCATCAGAACATTGTTAATTGCGTCTTTTAATGCAAGTTTTGACGATGGAAAATTGTCTTCCACGCAGCGCAAAGCTGTCATTATCCTAATACACAAGGGAAAGGATTTGCCTAAAAATGAATTAGAAAACAACTTAATGCTACAAATGTCAGTTTCATGTGTGATTTATTCCAGGTTTGATGCACTAAATTCTCAGCAAAAGAAATGAATCGGAATGAGTGAATCTGCGTTTAGTTGAAGGAAAATTTCCTGCCTCGTGGAAACTAGCCCATGTTACTCCAGTATATAAAAAAAGGTCCAGCAGAATTGTGTAATAATTACCGTCCTATATCATTACTGAGTTGTGTTGGTAAGGTGTTAGAAAGATGTGTTTATGTACATGTTTTTGATTTTTTAAAGGCAAATCACATACTCATTCCACAGCAGTCTGGTTTTTTGCCAGATGATTCATGTGTATTCCAATTGATTTCGATTTACAATGAATTTTGTTCCTGTCATGACAGAGGCATTACGACCCAAGCTGTATTTTTTGATGTGTCGAAAGCGTTCGACAGAGTGTGGCACAAGGGCCTTTTGGCCAAGTTAGAAGCAGTGGGCATTAGAGGTCGGTTATTATTATGGTTCTGTGATTATTTAACAGACCGCAAGCAAGTTGTTGTAATTAAGGGAACACAGTCTAATGTTAAAAAGATTCCTGCCGGTGTTCCACAAGGATCCGTGCTAGGCCCGCTCTTATTTCTGGTTTATATCAATGATATTGTAAAGAATATTGAATCCGGAATTAAGTTGTTTGCTGACGACACAAGCATGTATCTTGCATTAGAAGATGTAGACAGACGAACCAATATATTAAATCAAGATCTTGATAAAATTAGTGCATGGGCCAATAAATGGAAAGTCAAATTTAACGAGACTAAGACTGAATTGTTAAATATTCAACGTGATTTAATCCCCCCTCAACCCTTGTTTTTCAACAATGTCTTTTTAGAAAAAGTAGATCAACACAAACACCTTGATTTTACAGAGCACCTGCAAGTGGGATGCCCACATCCAAAGCATAGTTAAAAAAGCGAATTTACTGATTAATTGTTTACGATTTTATAAATATAGATTAAGTCGAAAAAGTTTGGAAATAATGTACAAGTCTTTTATTTTACCCCATTTCGACTATGCAGATGTTGTTTGGGATAATTGCACTAAGATAATGGCAGATGCATTAGAAAAATTACACTTAGAAGCCCTACGAATTATAATAGGTGGAGTTAAGGGCACTAGCCATGCAAAGCTGTATGAGGAAAGTGGGCTATGTAGCCTTGAAGAACGAAGGAAAAGACATAAATTAATTGTTTTTCATAAGATGATACATAACAAATGCCCCCAGTACTTAGTAAATGTATTGCCCCCTCTTGTAGTTGACATTAATCCGTATCATAGACGAAGACCATTAGAAAGATATGTGCCTCCTCATAGAACCGAATTATTTCGCAACTCTTTTATCCCCAAAACGACTGTACTATGGAACACCTTACCAGATAACGTTAAAATGACCACCTCCTTGAGCGAGTTCAAAAATTATTTGTCAAGTGCTGATTTTAAAGTACCATGCCATTATTATTTTGGAGAAAGATTTGAACAAGTACATCATTGCAGATTGCGTATTGGTATGAGTGATTTGAATTTTGATTTATGTAAGCGGCACCTTAAGGATTACTCTCAATGCGAGTGTGGTTATCCCAGCGAGACTGCTGAACATTACTTACTGCATTGTCCCTTGTATAGAGATATAAGATTATTGTCCATTGATAATTTGACAAATGATTATAAGTATATCGAAATATTATTGAAAGGCATCCCGCAATATTCACGAAATGTCAACCAGACCATATTCATAACTGTACAGGACTATATTAAACAGACGGGCAGGTTCCGTAAATGAGCCTCTATACTTCACTCATTACTTTTATTAGACACTGTCATGCGACATGCTGCCTGACAAATTTTTCCCCATAACCTCTCTCATGTTCTTTTGTTGTTTTCCGACTTATCAATTATGTCTCGATTTATGCGCAATGTAGTGACTTTTCCTCTGATCACAATACGCATTAACTTTGTGCGAGTGTCTTATGTGCACTTATTACAATTGAAAAAATCCCCTCAAATATTGGCGCTCCAAGTCTTCTTCTTCTTCTTCTTTTTCACTAGCTAGCTGCCCTTTCCCCACCTCCTGTATCACCAACCCCTTCCCATTTTCTGCTTGTTTGTGTATCTGTTTTGTCTTTTGTTTTGTTTTTCGTTTCCTGAAATGAGCTAATGTACTTATTCCGCCATCATGCTAACCTTTGTTTTGCAATTACTATGATTGCTTAAAATAAGCATTATATGCTTGAGTATGTAATCATCCATGCATTGTTCTTGTCATGATTAAAATTGAATAAAGTTTTGTTTGAACCAATGAGTGAATCTGCAGACAGAGAAAGATGCACGCAAACACTTCTCTTCCAGCGAATTCACTTTCTGAAGATTCTGTACACGTCGAACGTTCTGCATGCGCCTATTCAACAATTGAGTGGTTAAAATGTATCACAGAAACATTAAGATGTATCAATACAAACAACATTGCAATAATCGTTTCTTTTGTTCTTGTTTTCGGCTGTGTCGTCTGCTCCGTGTATGACTTTTCTTCTTTTTCCAACTGAAGAGTCCAGACATGAGACGCTACTCTTTCGAATTATTGCAACAGTTGTCTTCCCTCCCATCATGTTAACGAAAGTGAAACTAAACGCACGGGCCAAGACGCCGTTGTCGGTTTCGTTATGGTAAGCGGAATGCGTAATGATACATAGATTTTCCTTAAGTTAACCACTACTACTACCACTAAAACTGTACACTTAATCTCTCTATTAACTGACATTGTACGTTCGGGAGACATATCATCATATCAAGATATATGTGATTTGATTGGATATTCGCCAAACCGAATTCTTGAATATAATGTTGTAAAAGCTGCTGTGTCATTATTTATGAGAAAAAATGTTGTAAATATGACTGACGATGTTTGTATTACCTTACCACTGTTTAACGGCAAAAATGTGTTAAGTGCCAGAGAATATAGGAAAGAGATTATTAATATGAAAACAGATGTACCATGTTCCGGAGGATTTTGGAAGAGAAAGTTTAATGTAGAAATTGATGAACGATCTTGGATAATTGCCTATCAGTCAACACAAGAGATTAGATTAAGAGTTTTACACTGGAAAATTATGCACAACATTTATCCGACCAACATTCTCCTGTGTAAAATGAAAGTAACAAAAACTAATAAATGTAATTACTGTTGTGATGTAACTGATTTCATTGAACACTTCTTTTTTGAATGCCCGGTTGTATACAAATTCTGGAAGTTTATTGAAGAATTTATTTTTCGTACTTTAGAAATTAAGATTGTTTTGAAAGTTAGTGATGTTTTATTTGGTATGCATTTTGTAATGGTGAAAAAGGCAACTATGTATAAATTGAACCACATTATCTTAATCGGAAAGATGTGCGTTAGTACTAGTATATAAAAAACAAAATTCGTTTTTACCGTTGGAAAGTATTTTTAATAGGCAGTTACAGATAAGAAGCATTTTTGTGTGAGTGTTCGAAGAACAAAACGTTAAAAAAAGTTAGCTTGTTGTACTCGATAAGTTGTATTTAATTCATTTTATCCTACATACGTGAGAGAGACACCCGTGAGATAATAATCGTTCAAATCACACGTGTGTATATCATGTAAATGAGGTCATGTCAAGCAAGTCTGGCAGGGACCTGTTTTTCCACTGCTTATGATGCCAAAGACACCGAGACAAACGTCATTATAGAAACACAAATTGCGCTCGCTAATTACCCTCGATGAATCTTTAGAACTAACCCGTCACGCCACACTTTCAGAGTGACGTTTCTTTGCTTTGACGTAATAGATTGCATGAGGCTTTAGAAGAGATCGAGGTTCCAAAACAAGCGTCTTCAATTTAGCTGCCTCGAATGCAAGACATTTTCAGTAAAATACACGTAAGTACAGTATGTAGGATAAACATAATACTACATGGCTTGCTGTGTCGTACCAGATTTACACGAGTTGTTTTTTTAAATATTCGTTGCTTTTTCAAATAGTGAACAGCTCGCTTTCGCTCGCAGTTCAATATTTAAAAAAAAAACTCGTGTAAATCTGGTACGACACAGCAAGCCATGTAGTATTCTCTATGTATGAGATATTGTTAATTGAACTTATTTATTTGAATAAAATTGTTTAAAAAAAAAGGGGGTAAAGAGGAATGAGAGGGGAAGGGGGAGGAAAGCGAGGGATGGGTGGAGAACAGATAATGGCTGCTCTTACTACCCTCACTGACCTCAGTACCATGGCACGAGAGCTGACCGAGGGATGGGTGGAGAACAGATAATGGCTGCTCTTACTACCCTCACTGACCTCAGTACCATGGCACGAGAGCTGACCGAGGGATGGGTGGAGAACAGATAATGGCTGCTCTTACTACCCTCACTGACCTCAGTACCATGGCACGAGAGCTGACCGAGGGATGGGTGGAGAACAGATAATGGCTGCTCTTACTACCCTCACTGACCTCAGTACCATGGCACGAGAGCTGACCGAGGGGTTGGAGAAACAATACTCTGTCCGCTTTTTGAGAGTTACCGGTACAGCAGGGAAAGGATACACGGGGAGAGGGGGGGAGCGGTTTGCAGGCTGGCCCGTCCGTCCTCCATAACGAATCTTTTCTGTTCGGCACCATCGGTGTCGGAGCCAATTAAATTCTACAGCGGAAGCACAATAGGTACTTTACCCCCGATGATAGAACAATGGGAAAGACTGGACTCTACCTGCTTCCAAACCCTTGACTAAGAGAACGAACAAATCCGATAGTACGCATTTTAACTTAGTCAGGGTCATTTGAAAAACCTTCATCTGCATAGTGGTCCGGACACATGTAGCCATCTTCGTTAGGCTGCCATTTTATCTCGGCGAAGCTGGATTTAAGATGCCCATCGAACACAGTACTGACTTCGACTGAAGGAATTTTCTTGCCGACCGGATACATAAAAAGGAAGTTTCTTTGGTTACCAAACTATGGCTACAGTTGGGTATGGAAGTTCACACAAAATTGGGAATATAGTATTTGTAATACGGTACAAGTCGACAACCTCTTCCATTTGTGATCAAACACTACTATAGCATGTTCTTAATATACGCTGCATGTAGTGTAGAAAAAAATACTCTGTGTGTGTGTGTGTGTGTGTGTGTGTGTGTGTGTGTGTGTGTGTGTGTGTGTGTGTGTGTGTGTGTGTGTGTGTGTGTGTGTGTGTGTGTGTGTGTGTGTGTCCTTCGCTGGGGGATATGCAATGCCTTGGCTAATTGACTGTGCCAAAGGCATTGCACTTCTACTTAATTTGTTTCCATATTGGTTTTTTTGTTTTGTTTGTTCGTTCGTTCGTTCGTTCTTTTGTTTATTATTATTTTATCCGAATTTTGTTTTGAATGTAAGGCTAGGTTGTAAGAAAGGGCGTTGCCTTAGACACCGATTCTTGTCTATCGCTCTTTCACTCTCTCTCTCTCTCTCTCTCTCTCTCTCTCTCTCTCTCTCTCTCTCTCTCTCTCTCTCTCTCTCTCTCTCTCTCTCTCTCTCTCTCTCTCTCTCTCTCTTTAAAAAATAGACATTTATGTTTAAATTGAATATTCATATTGTTCCAAATGCATTGGTCCTTCAATAATACAGGTGAAAAATCATACTTTTCACAGAAAACACTTTTATTGTCAAGCCAAGTCAATAACACTTGTTTCCAAAACACTGATCTGCAACTATTGAGGCCAATCATCGTTTTCGAAGATGCATTTGAGTCAAAGCACGATAAACTAATGCCCAGACTTGCCAGACAATATCTTTGAATAACAGACCAATACTTTTGTGTGGGGTTTTGCAAATTAACAAGCCAGGAAATCATAAATGAGTTGTGCATATCTACTACGTTTATCATATTCAAACCACCATAATCTTTTTCTTTACACATAACTGTTCGTCTTACTTTTTCAAATGCGCGCGTATTTGAATACTTTTTCTTCCAAATAAACCTAAACAAAATGGAATTAATATGATGTAAAACATGATGAGGTATTGCCAGAGACTGGAAAATATAAACGAATTGAGATATAAGAAAGGTTTTAACAATACAAATTTTACCTTGAATACTTAAATTTCTTTTTGACCAATTGGCGATTATTTTTTGTATTCGTTGAATTTTCTTTGACCAGTTTTCCTCTAAAGACGATGCGGGTATATTGTTTGGAAAAATAATTCCAACAATTTTTACTTTACGTTTCCATTTAAGGCCAAAATACTGATCTGTACACAACTTTTTGGACCCTATCCACATGGCTTCCGTAACATTCACTTCCAAGTTGAAAAAACTTTTAAATATATTCACAATGTATAACGCCCTTTCTAAATATATTTTATCATGCAAAAAAAGAGTGACGTCATAAGCATATAATAGCAGTTTTAGGACCGTGATTGGTGATACCTCAAAAGGTGCCATAGGCAGATGGATACCCTTAATAGCTTCATCAGAAAGAATCTTGATCGCCAACATTTCAAGGGCAATAACAAAAGCCATTGGCGAGAATGGACATCCTTGACGAATTCCAGTTTCCACAGGAAAAGGTTCGGATATCCACCCTGTATTATTAATACAACTTTGACTATTGTTCATCAGGACAGAAGCCCATTTTTTTTAAATTATCCCCAACCCAAATTTATCAAATGCAAACAAAATATAATCTTTGGATATGGAGTCAAATGCACGTCGAAAGTCAACTGCTAATAAAACTCCAGGTTTATCCATTGTGTTCATAATATCTATGGTATCATGAATGAGTCTAATCATGTTACTTAT
The DNA here is from genome assembly GCF_037325665.1 of Littorina saxatilis. Lineage (NCBI taxonomy): Eukaryota > Metazoa > Mollusca > Gastropoda > Littorinimorpha > Littorinidae > Littorina > Littorina saxatilis. The sequence goes on along the minus strand of NC_090250.1, from coordinate 57,123,567 downwards.
TTTTCTTCCTTTCATAAAGCCAACTTGATTTTCATGAATAATATCACCTATTACAGTGGAAAGTCGCATTGCTAAACATTTTGCAATTATCTTGTAATCTGTATTTGTCAGAGATGTTGGTCTCCTATTGCCGAGATCGTCCCTAGGTAAATCTTTACCTTTATGAATTAAGGTCAGAACAGCTTGTTTTTTGAGTGGTCGATAATTCGCCATTAACAAATGATGCTACAAATGAGGCATGAACTACATCCCTTATCTTCAACCAAAATACTTTATAAAAACAGGTAGTGAGGCCATCAAGACCTGGGGCTGAATCGTTATTTAATAATTCAAGGGCAATAGTTAATTCTTTCCTGGTAATCTCCGAGTCCAATACACCTTTTTGGTCATTGGAGAGAGATGGTATATTTAAATCTTGTACAAATTCGTTTGCGCTCATCTGGTTAAATTCCGCGCTTTTTTCATATGAGTCTTTAAAAAATGGTACATGTTCTTTCATAATCTCTTTCTGTGTATTAAATACCCTCCCGTCTTCTGTCTGTTAACGATCCATAATTTTCATGTTAGCTTTACTTTTTTTCCAAATTCAAAAAGTACTTTGTGTTCTTCTCACCTTCTTCTATGAACTGAACGCGAGAGCGAACTTGGGCACTCTGGGCTTCTTCCAAAGAAAAGAGCTCAAGCTCTACTTTAATTTTTTCTCTTTTCATTAACAGATTCCCTGATCTTATCTGAACTGATAAGAGTTAACAAACAATAATCATAGATTTAAATAACTACTAAATTAAACTGAAAAACGAACAAAGCAAGGCGCGTACCTGTGACGTTGCACGGGGTCGTGAATCAAAATCACCAACACTAAAATAAAGCCACCACACAACAGAAGACACAAACAACACTTGTTGAGCTTGGTGCTAGGTGGGTTTCCCATCTTGCTGTTCGTTCGTATTGGACTTGACGTGCAACCACTACACACACACACCAACTTCAACTACAGGGAACACAGTGAAACGGTGTGTCAACTGATTCCGGCTATATCGTTCGTACACCGGATGTTTTCGTTCATACAGCGTTATTTTCGGCACTTGGTCGAGGACTTTCGTGATATTGCAAGAATAAGGTAGCAAAATGGTTGGGCTATGTGTACAATAAATACCAAGGTGCTAGTCGACCTCATGATTACACACGCGGGTCAAACGTGGCAGCATTGCATGATTTTCAAACCACTTACTTGTTTTTCTCGCTCTGTAATCAAAACCTACACCTGATTTGCACATGAGCACCAAAAGCATTGCCTGTTATGGTATTTCGCTTGAACAGAAGTTTATAGAAACCCATGGCTTTTGTACAATCATTTGTTTTTTGAGAACATGCCGATTCCGTTCGTACGCCATGATTCAGTTCTTACAAAAGAACCTGTTCCAGTACCTGTTTTCGTCAAAGTCAGTACGAAGGGAAACAAAACAGTGTTATGCAAATTCAATACTTGTTAGCGTTCACTTAGGTTCAATATCGCTCGTAGGCGTTATTTTGCTATCTGACGACCATTGGAGCACACCTAACTTGTGGGGGCCAGTTTCTCCCCGATCTAACGAATGTGTAAGAACCAAATCACTATTTGTTCGAACGAAAACAGGTTCTCTTGTAGGAGCGGAATCATGGCGTACGAACGGAACCGGCATGTGTTCAAAAAACAAGTACAAAATCCATGGGTTTCTATAAACTTTTGTTGAAGTGAAATGTCATAACAGGCAATGCTTTTGGTGCTCATGTGCAAATCAGGTGTAAGTTTTGATTACAGAGCGAGAAAAACAAGAAAGTGGTTTGAAAATCATGCTATGCTGCCACGTTTGACCCGCGTGTGTAATCATGAGGTCGACTAGGACCTACACACAGCCCAACCATTTTGCAATATCACAAAAGCCTACACGATTTACCACAATCGTTCTCCTCGACCAAGTGCCGAAAATGACGCTGTATGAACGGAAACATCCAGTGTACAAACGATATAGCCGGAATCAGTTGACACACCGCGCAGTGAGCGATATTCGATCTGGCTGGCTGGCTGAGCACGCCGCGCTCCCGTGGTTATTGTGTTCTGTGCGTGTAAAGCGGCAACACATTGTCTGCCTCAGGGGAAAGGAAATTAGATAGAGTTGAGAAATCAAGTGATTTGACCGACTGGTCGATGCCCAGAATGAATGTGTTTGAACTTTTTCAGATGACCCATGTTTATTGCAGTTTTTGACTTGGAGCAAACAAAATAAAAAGTTATAAAAAGTTAAACATTTAAAACTTGAATGTGTTTCTTTTTTATATTGCGCGCGGGTGTGTGTGTGTGTGTGTGTGTGTGGGGGTGTGGGGTGTGGGTGTGTGTGTGTGTGGGTGGGTGTGTGTGTGGGTGTGTGTGTGTGTGTATGTGTGTGGGTGTGTGTGTGGGTGGGTGTGTGTGTGTGTGTGTGTGTGTTGGACTGATGCCCCGAAAGGTTTTTTCTCACCTTTTTCAAATGTCAGCAATTCCTCATCTTTTTTTTCTTTCTGTACTTATCATTTTGTACCAGATGAGCGGTTACTAAGATGAGCCGTCATGAAATTTAAGTATTGCTTACAACCGTGCGAAAACGACGCCATTATTTGAAGAACAAAATATATACTCTACAACTGCCATGTTAGGCGGGTGTGAACGTACTCACTGATCGCGAGAGAGAGAGGGGGGAGTGAGAGAGGGGGGAGAGAGAGGGGGGAGTGAGAGAGGGGGGAGAGAGAGAGGGGGGGGGGGAGAGAGAGAGGGGGGAGAGAGAGGGGGGAGAGAGAGAGAGTGTGTGTATGTGTGTGCGTGTGTGAACGTTCTCACTGATCGCGAGAGAGAGAGGGGGGGGAGAGAGAGAGAGAGAGAGTGTGTGTGTGCGTGTGTGAACGTACTCACTAATCGCGAGAGAGAGAGACGGGGGGGGGGGGGGGGTAAGAGAGAGAGTGTGTGTGTGTGTTTGTGATTGATAGATCTAAGGGGAACAACTCATACACGTGATTTTATGACCAACCGTATTCCTGCCACTCTGCAAAGGACTACTTATTTATCTTAGCGCTTGTATTCAGTGTGGAAAAAAATCAGAAAGAGAGAGAGAGGGTTGGTAAGAGACAAAGAGAGAGAGAGAGAGAGAGAGAGAGAGAGAGAGAGGGGGGGGGGGTTGGTAAGAGAGAGAGAGACAGACAGAGAAATAGAGAGAGAGAGAGAGAGAGAGAGAGAGAGAGAGAGAGAGAGAGAGAGAGAGAGAGAGAGAGATAGAGAGAGAAACTGAAACTGAAACTGAAACTGAACTTTATTACCAAAGGATAGAGGTTTTAGGCAAAGCCTAATCTTACAACCTGTCCCTTATACAAACACTTAATACAGACGCACATAATATAGATAGTAAAATGGACAAGGTTATTGTTACTTACAGACGTATATAATGTAAATAGTAATAAGAAAAGGGTTATGGTTTAGTATGCACATTCAAAAATGGGAAAAACATGTAGTGTGGAAATTGCAGCATTGTTGCAATAATGCATTGCATATAAACATCCAAAACAACTAATAACAAAAGGAAAAAAACAAATGTGGGGAGGAATTGTCCCAATCATTCGCATGTATATCATTATCAATACTTACACATAAAGAACAAATCAAAATACAAACATAACTTGACTAAATGTAAAAAGCACTAAAAAAAATCAGACATGAAAAGTGTTCTATTTACCCATTAAGCGGGAATGAAACTGGCGCCTAAACGTTTTCACAGAAGAGGCATTTCGGAGGGGTAGGGGTATGGAATTCCATAGAGATGCTCCTGAGAAGGCTAAACTTGACTTATACAAGTCTAGACGAGGGATGGGGGGAATCAGGTTCTGGGACCCATATCTTTTTGTGGCATGTCTGAAATGTGATTTTAAATATCCAGGAACATTATTGTTAATTACTTTGTACATAAAGACAGCCTTGTTTAGCGTCAACTGATCTTTCAAGGGAAGGAAATTAAGGAGCTTTAATTTATCATCTGTTGGCTTATTTGACTCATGCAGAATTAGTTTTGCAGCACGGCGATGAAGAGAATTGAGTCGTTTGAGATGAACATCACTGCAGTTATCCCAAAGTGTTGAAGCAAAGTTGATATGGGGCATTATGTGAGCGTAATAAAACAACTTGAGTGCTTCCACATCGGCATAATGTCTTAATTTAGACAATAAGTACAAATTTTTAGATACTAATTTGCAAATTTTACTCAAGTGAGTTTGCCATTTCAATTCTTGATCAACGGTAACCCCTAATAATTTATGCTCTTAGAGAGAGAGAGAGAGAGAGAGAGAGGGGGGGGGGGGGTTGGTAAGAGAGAGAGAGACAGACAGAGAAATAGAGAGTGAGCGAGAGAGAGAGAGAGAGAGAGAGAGAGAGAGAGAGAGAGAGAGAGAGAGGGGGGGGGGTTGGTAAGAGAGAGAGAGACAGACAGAGAAATAGAGAGAGAGCGAGAGAGAGAGAGAGAACGAACGAACGAACGAACGAACCAACTTTATTTTTCGAGGGTAATGGAGTAGATACAGCAAAGATCTTTTTTCATCCAGCCCTCGCCCAAGAGGGAATTAACTAACCAGTGCATAATATTAAAGCAGAAGAAGAAGCAAAGCAAAAACATAAAAACATGGTTATTAAATCAGACAAAGAGGAAAAAAAAATGTTCATAGAGAGAGAGAGGGGGGGGGGGTTGGTAAGAGAGAGAGAGACAGACAGAGAAATAGAGGGAAAGAGAGAGAGATAGAGAGGGGGGGTTGGTAAGAGAGAGAGAGACAGACAGAGAAATAGAGAGAGAGCGAGAGAGAGAGAGAGAGGGGGGGTTGGTAAGAGAGAGAGAGACAGACAGAGAAATAGAGAGAGAGCGAGAGAGAGAGCGAGCGAGAGAGAGAGAGAGAGAGAGAGAGAGGGGGGGTTGGTAAGAGAGAGAGAGACAGACAGAGAAATAGAGAGAGAGAGAGAGAGAGGGGGGGGTTGGTAAGAGAGAGAGAGACAGACAGAGAAATAGAGAGAGAGCGAGAGAGAGAGAGAGAGAGAGAGAGAGAGGGGGGGTTGGTAAGAGAGAGAGAGACAGACAGAGAAATAGAGAGAGAGCGAGAGAGAGAGAGAGAGAGAGAGGGGGGGTTGGTAAGGGAGAGAGAGACAGACAGAGAAATAGAGAGAGAGCGAGAGAGAGAGAGAGGGGGGTTGGTAAGAGAGAGAGAGACAGACAGAGAAATAGAGAGAGAGCGAGAGAGAGAGAGAGAGAGAGAGAGAGGGGGGGGTTGGTAAGAGAGAGAGAGACAGACAGAGAAATAGAGAGAGAGCGAGAGAGCGTGTATGTGTCACTGTGTGTGTGTGCGTGTGTGTGTGTGTGTGTTTGTGTGTGTGCGTGCATGTGTGTGTGTGTGTGTGTGTTTGGAAAGTAAGGGATGGGAGCTTGCTATCATTTACGACCGAAAAGCTGGTGCTTCATAGATATAAGGGGAATAACTCAAACACGAGAAGCAAGAAGAATTCAAAACGCTTGCCTCCCCTGACTTAGTCAGTTAGTCTTACAGTTATACGATTATGGATTTGTCGATTGGGATGCCTTCAATAAAAAAAAAAAACACAGTCTATGTAGTATGCCTTGAAGCCGCAAAGAACTTGGGATGCCTTCAATAAAAAAAAAAGTCTATGTAGTATGCCTTGAAGCCACAGAGAACTTGGGATGCCTTCAATTAAAAAAAACAGTCTATGTAGTATGCCTTGAAGCCACAAAGAACTTGGGATGCCTTCAATTAAAAAACAAACAGTCTATGTAGTATGCCTTGAAGCCACAAAGAACTTGGGATGCCTTCAATAAAAAAAAACCAGTCTATGTAGTATGCCTTGAAGCCACAAAGAACTTGGGATGCCTTCAATAAAAACAAGTCGCGTAAGACGAAAATACAACATTTAGTCAAGTAGCTGTCAAACTCACAGAATGAAACTGAACGCAATGCCATTTTTCAGCAAGACCGTATACTCGTAGCATCGTCAGTCTACCGCTCATGGCAAAGGCAGTGAAATTGACAAGAAGAGCGGGGTAGTAGTTGCGCTAAGAAGGATAGCACGCTTTTCTGTACCTCTCTTTGTTTTAACTTTCTGAGCGTTTTTTTAATCCAAACATATCATATCTATATGTTTTTGGAATCAGGAACCGACAAGGAATAAGATGAAAGTGTTTTTAAATTGATTTGGACAATTTAATTTTGATAATAATTTTTATATATGTAATTTTCAGAGCTTGTTTTTAATCCGAATATAACATATTTATATGTTTTTGGAATCAGAAAATGATGGAGAATAAGATGAACGTAAATTTGGATCGTTTTATAAATTTTTATTTTTTTTTACAATTTTCAGATTTTTAATGACCAAAGTCATCAATTAATTTTTAAGCCACCAAGCTGAAATGCAATACCGAAGTCCGGGCTTCGTCGAAGATTACCTGACCAAAATTTCAACCAATTTGGTTAAAAAATGAGGGCGTGACAGTGCCGCCTCAACTTTCACGAAAAGCCGGATATGACGTCATCAAAGACATTTATCAAAAAAATGAAAAAAACATTCGGGGATTTCATACCCAGGAACTCTCATGTCAAATTTCATAAAGATCGGTCCAGTAGTTTAGTCTGAATCGCTCTACACACACACACACACACACACACAGACACACACACACACACACACACACACACACACACACACACACACACACACACACACACACAGACACAGACACACACACACACACACGCACATACACCAGGACCCTCGTCTCGATTCCCCCCTCTACGTTAAAACATTTAGTCAAAACTTGACTAAATGTAAAAACTGTCTATGTAGTATGCCTTGAAGCCGCAAAGAACTTCGGATGTCTTCAATATTTAATGGTATAATTGATGTGAGCTTTTGACCGACGACAGTTACGGTGCACATGCACTTGTGTGCATCCGTTTGAACTCGTGAACTCGTGGTACCTCTGTACTATCGGGGATCCACTAAGGTTTTCGAGACTGTGTTTTTTCGGTAGTGAAATGGTCTGGTGGAAGAGCCGATTCTTAAATTTGCATAGGTAAAATGATCGCTTTTTGGTATAAGCCCCTGGAGTAAATTTTTGATTAGTGTTTTTGTGAACAAGAAACAATTGACAGTGGCTTTGTCCCATCTCCTTTTTTTCCTCCGCCGCGATGTAACCTTGAATAGTTGAAGGCGACGTTGGACGCCAACTAAAGAAAGAAAGAAGTGAAGGTACCCAACACCCCTTTGGGTTGAACTTGAATTTAACCTTGTGACGTAGGTATGCGGGATGTGGTGGGCCGCTGAGGCGTTCTTTTTGCTTGGAATCTTGGAGTGAAGACAACGTATATTTTGTGCGGCGTGTTTTCGATGCCGTTGTGTGACATGTCTGTCACGGGCTGAAATCCTTTCGGGATGTGAAGATTCCTTTGCTGGTAGGTTAATACATTTTTCTTTCTGTAAATGAGTAAGGAGTGAGAAGAAGAGTGTGCTGCTTGTGGGAGGATTTATTTGAATGTTCATGTAGATTGTTTTGTGAGTAGAATGTTCGGGAAAACTTTTGTCTATTGAATGCTTTAGAAAGCCATTTGAGTGCTTGAGAAAACGGTATTTTAGGCATGTTATTTGGAAGGAATGATGTGTTTTGCTGTTGTTAAAGGATTTAGTTTGTGGTAGTTGATATTGTTGAATTGTTTACGTATGCTTATGACGTGCATTCTGTGATTTACAGAATGGCGGAATGTGCGACGGGATTTTCAGTAGAGCCTAGGGATTGTAGTCAGGTTTTGGTAGAGGGGTGTAGTTAGATTCAGTTAGTTTTGGTAGTGAGGGTGTAGTTAGATTCAGTTAGTTTTTGTAGACGGGGTTTTGGTAGAAGGGTGTAGTTAGATTCAGTTAGGTTTCGTTAGATTCAGGAGACGAGGCTTTCATTAGCTTTCGTTAGATTGTTTTTTTGTGAAGAATTGTTTTTAGGTTGTTTTTTTAAATTTCGTTTGTTTTAGATTAGAGTTCTATTGTGGTTTTTTTGATTAAAGTTGAGAGTGAGGCTTTAGAGTAGAGTTTTGGAGTGTAGTTTGGAGGGAGGATTTAAAGTGTTGTTTTAAAGCATAGTTTTAGAGTGGGAATCTAAAGCATAGCTTTAGAGTAAAGGATTTAGAGTGTTGTTTTGGGTTGTTCTAGTTCTAGAGAGTAATACATTGGAAGTTTTGTATTTGAAGGTAAACCCCCGCTTTCCCACATTTTCCCCTCATCATCTTATGGAAATAAAGAACCGGGTAATTTAACTTGTGTCAGTTGCTTTGAGTGTTTGAGCTCGGTGAGAAAGGGTAAAGTATATTTGGCACACGGTTACATTAACATAATGACGATGAATGCTGATCAAACTTTTAGCAAGGTAGGGGGGTAGTTCTGTCAATAAGAGTTTTCAGGTATTGTTCTCATTGATTTGGTCCCGTTATAAAAAAAAAACCTCCATCATCCTCAAAGCACTTTAGTTTAAAAAAAAATATGTTA
>NC_090250.1:57104983-57109983 GCF_037325665.1 Littorina saxatilis | reverse complement strand
ATGTCACTTAGTGTTTACCACATTATGGCGTGGCGTGTCTGTTTACCACATCATGGCGTGGCGTGTCTGTTTACCACATCATGGCGTGGCGTGTCTGTTTACCACACCATGGCGTGGCATGTCACTTAGTTTTTACCACATTATGGCGTGGCGTGTCTGTTTACCACATCATGGCGTGGCGTGTCTGTTTACCACATCATGGGGTGGCGTGTCAGTTTACCACATCATGGCGTGGCATGTCTGTTTACCACATCATGGCGTGGCATGTCTGTTTACCACATCATGGCGTGGCGTGTCTGTTTACCACATCATGGCGTGGCGTGTCACTTAGTGTTTACCACATCATGGCATGGCGTGTCTGTTTACCACATCATGGCGTGGCGTGTCTGTTTACCACATCATGGCGTGGCGTGTCTGTTTACCACATCATGGCGTGGCGTGTCACTTAGTGTTTACCACATCATGGCGTGGCGTGTCACTTAGTGTTTACCACATCATGGCGTGGTGTGCAGGGTTGTGATGTAGCGCCGCTACAAAAAAAAGTAGCGAATAGCGGTAAACTACTTTTTTTTTCGAAAGTTGTAAAAGTAGCGAAATAGTAGCGGCGCTACTTATTTTTTTGTAGCGAATAGCGATTTTGCGCTACAAATTCCGCTACATGTGTAATCTTTTAGGGACATTTGTGTTGATCGCGTGGTCACAGATTTATGAGCTGCTAACGAGTGTTTTCGGCGAATACTCACCGGAAGTTACACCGGGCAGCCCTCCAGCTCACCTTCACCAGTGCACACAGTGATCAGCCCAGAAAAGGATTGCGATTTTTTTGTGTTTGAAGAAGCCACCCCCTCATCCCTTGTGCAAACGTACATCAGAGAGCCTGTTCAGCCATCACTGCACTCTCTTCACACCAACACCAAGATGAAGAGCCTTTTCCTGCGGAGTAACACAACTCTGCCCAGCTCTGCTGCGGTTGAACGGCTGTTCAGCGCCGCAGGACTGATCCTGACCCCTAACAGGGGCAGAGTAACAGACAGTAATTTTGAGGCCAAAGTCCTCATCAAATACAATGGCGGAAAGGTGTGAAAGGTGTGAAAGATGTGATAAACAATCTGCTCTGCGTGATCGTTTTAACTTTTGTTTTTTAGTGAAGATTTTTGTAAATAAAATATATTCTGACTTTGATTTCTTGTTCTGTGTTTACTGCTTGTGTGGAGTTAAAAGTAGCGGAAAAAGTAGCGGCTACTTTTTGAAAAGTAGCGGAAAAGTAGCGGCTACTTTGTGTAAAAAAAGTAGCGGAAATGTAGCGGCTACAAATTTTACTAAAGTAGCGGAGAAGTAGCGGCTACTTTTTAAAAAGTAGCGATCACAACCCTGCCTAACAGTCTTTGCACTGACGATCATCTAACACGCAGACGGGCAACATAATCTATCTACCTTTTTCAATCCCGTTCTGACTCAGAACATGGGCTAATCGACGATAACGGTCGTTCCAAAGACAAGGACAACGACTGACAGACTAACAGATAAACACACACACACACACACACACACACACACACACACACACACACACACACACACACACACACACACACACACACACACACACACACACACACACACAATCTAACAAACACACACACACACACACTAACAAACATACACACACTCACTCACACACACCCACTAACACACACACACACGAACACACACACACACACACACACACACACACACACACACACTAACAAACACACACACACACACACACACACACTAACAAACACACACACTAACAAACACACACACAGACACACACACTAACAAACATACACACACACACTAACAAACATACACACACACACACTAACAAACACACACACACACACACACACTAACAAACACACGCTCACACACACACACACGCACGCACGCACACACACACACACACATCCACACACACACGAACACACGAACACCACGCACAGCGGAGAGGCTTCTCCTCCAAATATCCTTACTTCGACTTCCCCCCCCCCCCCCCTTCCCGCCCCCGCCCCACACCTTCAAACCTCAGCGCGTCATATGTTACGATGGGGTTTTACTGAAAGTGTCCGTGTGTAAATAACTATTCTAACAGAAAATTAATGCATGTCCTAACTCTGTTTACTAAGTCACTCCATTACACACACACACAGCACTCAAACTAGGCACAAAGACTTAACAAGTTATTTCCCTTTGCCCTCGTACCTATATTTAAGTCATTCACACACAATACATGTATGGCAATTCACCCATAATCAACAGTCACTTGAATTCACTGAAACATAATAATAGATTGAGTAGTTACGTGGAGGAATATCTGTTCCTCGATGACGTCGTTTCAGTGTTTATCTTTGTGGATTCTCATCTCACTTGTTACTCACAGTTCACTTGTTACTCACAGTTCACTTGTTACTCACAGTTCAGCGGGTTCATTAACTTGATCCATATCACACCAATGAAGATATACGAACATGGTGACATGGGGTGGGATTCCACCGGGTCCAAGAATTCCTGCGTAACCCTTGTGCCGTTGCATCCGACGACCTTCTATGCAGTGGTGACAAGGAGGGGATGTTCATCTTCTTCTTTTCTTCCCGCAGTGGAGTACATCCTGGCTCCCACCGGGGTGCTGTATAAAAAGTGTATACCTTCATAAGTCTCCAAAAGAATACTGAAGTTATATCCTTTCTTCCCAAGTTGAATCCATAAATCATTTTCCATAATTCTCAACCACTCAGTTTTCATGTTGACTCCAACCACTCAATTTTTAGTCAAACTTCCCCATAAAATATTAATTCCACTCTTTCTCAATAATACCACATTCATCCATCAACTAGCCTATGCTATTACAAAATCATTTCAGCCCATTTACCAAATACTCCATTACAAAGGAAAATACAAACATTCCTTTCCAAAATGGCTGACAACAGCTCACACATCTTCTAATCCAATTCACAACATTATTCTCAAAGTTATTTCATTTGTCAAGATTACTGAACAAACACAAATCAATAAATACCTGTGTATTCACAGCACTGAATCAAACATGATTCATCCAGGCATGAGTCACATACAGTTGACCTCAATGCTATTTGAGAAACATTCTATAAATGTGGAGACCTGGGCTCGTATTCTTGAAAAAGATGCAATATTGTGTCCTTTGAAGTCAAACTGTCGTTTAACTACCGCCCGGTATTTATTTTTACTGCCCAGTAATTATTTATTTTCCCCCGGTATTAATGTGTGTCTGGCGGAAGGTCGGCAGCTACCAGAATTGGTTATTTTTAATTCCGTCAGGTTCATTGTAAGATTATCTATTTCTAAAACCTCCTTTGCTGATACAAACAACTGCCAACAGGGAATACATATTATGCAGGTTCATAGCATAGGATTTCCATTATGAACAGTTACAGGAAAGTTTGACGACCTTCAGTTTCCAATTATAACAACCTATACAAGCATTTCAAGACATCTTTTACTCAGACTTATTCTCCATAGTGTAAATGGGTGTGAGACACGCTCATAAAAATGCACACACACACACATACACAAGGACGCACGCACGCACGCACACACACACACACACACACACACACACACACACACACACACACACTCACACTGATAAATTACCCACATACACACACATATGCAACACAACGTTATGTAGTAACACTATTCAGCAACACGTTATGTAGTAACACTATTCAGCAACACAACGTTATGTAGTAACACTATTCAGCAACACAACGTTATGTAGTAACACTATTCAGCAACACAACGTTATGTAGTAACACTATTCAGCAACACAACGTTATGTAGTAACACTATTCAGCAACACAACGTTATGTAGTAACACTATTCAGCAACACAACGTATGTAGTAACACTATTCAGCAACACAACGTTATGTAGTAACACTATTCAGCAACACAACGTTATGTAGTAACACTATTCCGCAACACAATTGCAACGAAACCCGAACAAGGAGCAAAATGTGTGGCTATAGATTTCACATAATCATATTGATGACAACACACACACAGGACACTGCGACAGGTGTTTCCCTCGACCACCGTGTTTACACTGGTAACATTAGTCATGACACATCCTGTATATCCTTCTAACACTTACAGCTACACTCGTGTAAACAATCTGCTTTACACTGGTAACATTAGTCATGACACATCCTGTACAGCCTTCAAACACTTACAGCTACACTCGTGTAAACAATCTGCTTACACTGGTAACATTAGTCATGACACATCCTGTACAGCCTTAAAACACTTACAGCTACACTCGTGTAAACAATCTGCTTTACACTGGTAACATTAGTCATGACACATCCTGTATATCCTTCTAACACTTACAGCTACACTCGTGTAAACAATCTGCTTTACACTGGTAACATTAGTCATGACACATCCTGTATAGCCTTCAAACACTTACAGCTACACTCGTGTAAACAATCTGCTTTACACTGGTAACATCAGTCATGACACATCCTGTACAGCCTTCGAACACTTACATCTACACTCGTGTAAACAATCTGCTTTACACTGGTAACATTAGCCATGACACATCCTGTACAGCCTTCTAACACTTACAGCTACACTCGTGTAAACAATCTGCTTTACACTGGTAACATTAGTTATGACACGCCTGTACAGCCTTCAAACTCTTACAGCTACACTCGTGTAAACAATCTGCTTTACACTGGTAACATTAGTCATGACACATCCTGTATAGCCTTCAAACACTTATATTTCATTTTCATTTCATTTTCATTACTTTATTGTCCCATCGCTGGGAAATTCGGGTCGCTTCCTCCCAGCGGAAAGCTAGCAGCAACGGAGTCGCGCTACCCAGGTGTTTGCGTGTTTAGGTGTATTCAACACCTGCACTTATGGCAGAATGACCAAGGTCTTGTACGTGCCATTGTGATGACACGGGGGTGGG
>NC_090250.1:57082351-57104783 GCF_037325665.1 Littorina saxatilis | reverse complement strand
GAGAGAGAGAGGGGGGGGTTGGTAAGAGAGAGAGAGACAGACAGAGAAATAGAGAGAGAGCGAGAGAGGGAGAGAGAGAGAGAGGGGGGGTTGGTAAGAGAGAGAGAGACAGACAGAGAAATAGAGAGAGAGCGAGAGAGAGAGAGAGAGAGAGAGAGGGGGGGGTTGGTAAGGGAGAGAGAGACAGACAGAGAAATAGAGAGAGAGCGAGAGAGAGAGAGAGGGGGGTTGGTAAGAGAGAGAGAGAGACAGACAGAGAAATAGAGAGAGAGCGAGAGAGAGAGAGAGAGAGAGAGGGGGGGGGTTGGTAAGAGAGAGAGAGACAGACAGAGAAATAGAGAGAGAGCGAGAGAGCGTGTATGTGTCACTGTGTGTGTGTGCGTGTGTGTGTGTGTGTGTTTGTGTGTGTGCGTGCATGTGTGTGTGTGTGTGTGTGTTTGGAAAGTAAGGGATGGGAGCTTGCTATCATTTACGACCGAAAAGCTGGTGCTTCATAGATATAAGGGGAATAACTCAAACACGAGAAGCAAGAAGAATTCAAAACGCTTGCCTCCCCTGACTTAGTCAGTTAGTCTTACAGTTATACGATTATGGATTTGTCGATTGGGATGCCTTCAATAAAAAAAAAAAACACAGTCTATGTAGTATGCCTTGAAGCCGCAAAGAACTTGGGATGCCTTCAATAAAAAAAAAAGTCTATGTAGTATGCCTTGAAGCCACAGAGAACTTGGGATGCCTTCAATTAAAAAAAACAGTCTATGTAGTATGCCTTGAAGCCACAAAGAACTTGGGATGCCTTCAATTAAAAAACAAACAGTCTATGTAGTATGCCTTGAAGCCACAAAGAACTTGGGATGCCTTCAATAAAAAAAACCAGTCTATGTAGTATGCCTTGAAGCCACAAAGAACTTGGGATGCCTTCAATAAAAACAAGTCGCGTAAGACGAAAATACAACATTTAGTCAAGTAGCTGTCAAACTCACAGAATGAAACTGAACGCAATGCCATTTTTCAGCAAGACCGTATACTCGTAGCATCGTCAGTCTACCGCTCATGGCAAAGGCAGTGAAATTGACAAGAAGAGCGGGGTAGTAGTTGCGCTAAGAAGGATAGCACGCTTTTCTGTACCTCTCTTTGTTTTAACTTTCTGAGCGTTTTTTTAATCCAAACATATCATATCTATATGTTTTTGGAATCAGGAACCGACAAGGAATAAGATGAAAGTGTTTTTAAATTGATTTGGACAATTTAATTTTGATAATAATTTTTATATATGTAATTTTCAGAGCTTGTTTTTAATCCGAATATAACATATTTATATGTTTTTGGAATCAGAAAATGATGGAGAATAAGATGAACGTAAATTTGGATCGTTTGATAAATTTTTATTTTTTTTTACAATTTTCAGATTTTTAATGACCAAAGTCATCAATTAATTTTTAAGCCACCAAGCTGAAATGCAATACCGAAGTCCGGGCTTCGTCGAAGATTACCTGACCAAAATTTCAACCAATTTGGTTAAAAAATGAGGGCGTGACAGTGCCGCCTCAACTTTCACGAAAAGCCGGATATGACGTCATCAAAGACATTTATCAAAAAAATGAAAAAAACATTCGGGGATTTCATACCCAGGAACTCTCATGTCAAATTTCATAAAGATCGGTCCAGTAGTTTAGTCTGAATCGCTCTACACACACACACACACACACAGACAGACACACACACACACACACACACACACACACACACACACACACACACACACACACACACACACACACACACGCACATACACCACGACCCTCGTCTCGATTCCCCCCTCTACGTTAAAACATTTAGTCAAAACTTGACTAAATGTAAAAACTGTCTATGTAGTATGCCTTGAAGCCGCAAAGAACTTCGGATGTCTTCAATATTTAATGGTATAATTGATGTGAGCTTTTGACCGACGACAGTTACGGTGCACATGCACTTGTGTGCATCCGTTTGAACTCGTGAACTCGTGGTACCTCTGTACTATCGGGGATCCACTAAGGTTTTCGAGACTGTGTTTTTTCGGTAGTGAAATGGTCTGGTGGAAGAGCCGATTCTTAAATTTGCATAGGTAAAATGATCGCTTTTTGGTATAAGCCCCTGGAGTAAATTTTTGATTAGTGTTTTTGTGAACAAGAAACAATTGACAGTGGCTTTGTCCCATCTCCTTTTTTTCCTCCGCCGCGATGTAACCTTGAATAGTTGAAGGCGACGTTGGACGCCAACTAAAGAAAGAAAGAAGTGAAGGTACCCAACACCCCTTTGGGTTGAACTTGAATTTAACCTTGTGACGTAGGTATGCGGGATGTGGTGGGCCGCTGAGGCGTTCTTTTTGCTTGGAATCTTGGAGTGAAGACAACGTATATTTTGTGCGGCGTGTTTTCGATGCCGTTGTGTGACATGTCTGTCACGGGCTGAAATCCTTTCGGGATGTGAAGATTCCTTTGCTGGTAGGTTAATACATTTTTCTTTCTGTAAATGAGTAAGGAGTGAGAAGAAGAGTATGCTGCTTGTGGGAGGATTTATTTGAATGTTCATGTAGATTGTTTTGTGAGTAGAATGTTCGGGAAAACTTTTGTCTATTGAATGCTTTAGAAAGCCATTTGAGTGCTTGAGAAAACGGTATTTTAGGCATGTTATTTGGAAGGAATGATGTGTTTTGCTGTTGTTAAAGGATTTAGTTTGTGGTAGTTGATATTGTTGAATTGTTTACGTATGCTTATGACGTGCATTCTGTGATTTACAGAATGGCGGAATGTGCGACGGGATTTTCAGTAGAGCCTAGGGATTGTAGTCAGGTTTTGGTAGAGGGGTGTAGTTAGATTCAGTTAGTTTTGGTAGTGAGGGTGTAGTTAGATTCAGTTAGTTTTTGTAGACGGGGTTTTGGTAGAAGGGTGTAGTTAGATTCAGTTAGGTTTCGTTAGATTCAGGAGACGAGGCTTTCATTAGCTTTCGTTAGATTGTTTTTTTGTGAAGAATTGTTTTTAGGTTGTTTTTTTAAATTTCGTTTGTTTTAGATTAGAGTTCTATTGTGGTTTTTTTGATTAAAGTTGAGAGTGAGGCTTTAGAGTAGAGTTTTGGAGTGTAGTTTGGAGGGAGGATTTAAAGTATTGTTTTAAAGCATAGTTCTAGAGTGGGAATCTAGAGCATAGCTTTAGAGTAAAGGATTTAGAGTGTTGTTTTGGGTTGTTCTAGTTCTAGAGAGTAATACATTGGAAGTTTTGTATTTGAAGGTAAACCCCCGCTTTCCCACATTTTCCCCTCATCATCTTATGGAAATAAAGAACCGGGTAATTTAACTTGTGTCAGTTGCTTTGAGTGTTTGAGCTCGGTGAGAAAGGGTAAAGTATATTTGGCACACGGTTACATTAACATAATGACGATGAATGCTGATCAAACTTTTAGCAAGGTAGGGGGGTAGTTCTGTCAATAAGAGTTTTCAGGTATTGTTCTCATTGATTTGGTCCCGTTATAAAAAAAAAACCTCCATCATCCTCAAAGCACTTTAGTTTAAAAAAAAATATGTTAAAATCTACTTAAGTTCATGTCTGAATATTTTAACGTGTTTTGATTTTCCACAAAGATGTATTGTGCATTTTAGATTTAGATGTTATTTTGTGCGTGGTCCTATTGCTTTGTGTTCCATTGTTACTTGCTTGAACGCACAATGGCCTTCATATTGTGTGCATTTGATTGTGTGAATGACTACATATGTATGCTCTTATTGCATCATCATCATCATTGTCATCATCATCCTCCTCCTCCTCATCATCATCATCATTGTCATCATCATCGTCATCATCATCATCAGAATCATCCTCATCATCATCATCATCAGAATCATCATCATCAGAATCATCATCATCCTCGAGCCTCATCCTTTTGTTTTCTTTAATTTGTTTCCATTTTTACATTTAGTCAAGAATCGAGACGAGGGTCGTGGTGTATGTGTGTGTGTGTGTGCGTGTGTGTGTGTTTGTGTGTAGAGCGATTCAGAGTAAACTACTGGACCGATCTTTATGAAATTTTACATGAGAGTTTGTGGGTATGATATCCCCGGATGTTTTTTTTCATTTTTTCGATAAATGTCTTTGATGACGTCATATCCGGCTTTTTGTAAAAGTTGAGGCGGCACTGTCACACCCTCATTGTTCAAAAAAATTAATTGAAATTTTGGCCAAGCAATCTTCGACAAAGGCTGGACTGTGGTATTACATGTCAGCTTGGAGGCTTAAAAATTAATTGATGACTTTGGTCATTAAAAATCTGAAAAGTGTAATTAAAATTATTTTTTTATAAAACGATCCAAAATTACGTTCATCTTATTTTTCATAATTTTCTTATTCCAAAAACATATAAATGTGTTATTAACAGCTATTGTGTTTTCAGCGTAGCAATAGGGTCCGATATTTAGACGAGACAAGTATAATGCCGACGAGTCGAAGACGAGTTGTTGAAACAGCTTTTTAAGTTGTCAGTGTATGCTGTTGTCGATAGAAACATCGCCGGGGTACAGATGGGTAAACCGGAATCATGCGTCGGCCATTTTTCTCAAAATGCTTTTGGATATTGAGTAAAATGGCCGACTTCCGCTGCATTATGCTTTGATGATCGGAAGAGACCATCCAATCACAGCCCCCGAATTCCCCCACGTGTTCATCAGAATAGCTATCTATTCGGATTAAAAACAAGCTCTGAAAATTAAAAATAGAACAATTATTATTAAAATAAAATTTCCAAAATCGATTTAAAAACAATTTCATCTTATTCCTTGTGGGTTCCTGATTCCAAAAACATATAGATGTGATATGTTTGGATTAAAATCACGCTCAGAAAGTTAAAAAGAATAGAGATAAAGAAAAGCGTGCTATCCTTCTCAGCGCAACTACTACCCCGCTCTTCTTGTCAATTTCACTGCCTTTGCCATAAGCGGTGGACTGACGATGCTACGAGTATACGCTCTTGCTGTAAAAATGCAGTGAGTTCAGTTTCATTCTGTTAGTTCGACAGCTTGACTAAATGTTGTAATTCGCCTTACGCGACTTGTTATTATTGTGTGTTTGTTGTCCCAAGGACAGATTGTAAAACAAGGCCTAGCCTTAAATCTTAATCCTTGTAAAGTAAAGTTCAGTTCAGTACAGTTCAGTTCAGTTCAGTTCAGTTCAGTTCAGTTCAGTTCAGCTCTCTCTCTCTCTCTCTCTCTCTCTCTCTCTCTCTCTCTCTCTCTCTCTCTCTCTCTCTCTCTCTCTCTCTCTCTCTCTCTCTCTCTCTCTCTCTCTCTCTCTCTTTGGGTGTAAACATGCCTGTGCATGCGTTCGTGTTAGCGTACACGCTTGTGATCGTGTGTGAATATTCCTTCTTTCAGCCATTCCTGATGGTATCCAAATAACCGTCATGCTCTGAACCGCTCTTCGTCCGTGCTTACACTTCGTGTTTACCACATAATGGCGTGGCGTGTCACTTAGTGTTTACCACATAATGGCGTGACGTGTCACTTAGTGTTTACCACATAATGGCGTGGCGTGTCACTTAGTGTTTACCACATAATGGCGTGACGTGTCACTTAGTGTTTACCACATAATGGCGTGGCGTGTCACTTAGTGTTTACCACATAATGGCGTGGCGTGTCACTTAGTGTTTACCACATAATGGCGTGGCGTGTCACTTAGTGTTTACCACATAATGGCGTGACGTGTCACTTAGTGTTTACCACATAATGGCGTGGCGTGTCACTTAGTGTTTACCACATAATGGTGTGACGTGTCACTTAGTGTTTACCACATAATGGCGTGGCGTGTCACTTAGTGTTTACCACATAATGGCGTGACGTGTCACTTAGTGTTTACCACATAATGGCGTGGCGTGTCACTTAGTGTTTACCACATCATGGCGTGGCGTGTCACTTAGTGTTTACCACATAATGGTGTGACGTGTCACTTAGTGTTTAGCACATCATGGCGTGGCGTGTCACTTAGTGTTTACCACATAATGGCGTGGCGTGTCACTTAGTGTTTAGCACATCATGGCGTGGCGTGTCACTTAGTGTTTACCACATCATGGCGTGGCGTGTCACTTAGTGTTTACCACATAATGGCGTGGCGTGTCACTTAGTGTTTAGCACATCATGGCGTGGCGTGTCACTTAGTGTTTAGCACATCATGGCGTGACGTGTCACTTAGTGTTTACCACATCATGGCGTTGCGTGTCACTTAGTGTTTAGCACATCATGGCGTGGCGTGTCACTTAGTGTTTACCACATAATGGCGTGGCGTGTCACTTAGTGTTTAGCACATCATGGCGTGGCGTGTCACTTAGTGTTTACCACATCATGGCGTGGCGTGTCACTTAGTGTTTACCACATCATGGCGTGGCGTGTCACTTAGTGTTTAGCACATCATGGCGTGGCGTGTCACTTAGTGTTTAGCACATCATGGCGTGGCGTGTCACTTAGTGTTTACCAAATCATGACGTGGCGTGTCTGTTTACTACATCATGGCGTGGCGTGTCACTTAGTGTTTAGCACATCATGGCGTGGCGTGTCTGTTTACCACATCATGGCGTGGCGTGTCACTTAGTGTTTACCACATCATGGCGTGGCGTGTCTGTTTACTACATCATGGCGTGGCGTGTCACTTAGTGTTTACCACATCATGGCGTGGCGTGTCTGTTTACTACATCATGGTGTGGCATGTCACTTAGTGTTTACCACATTATGGCGTGGCGTGTCTGTTTACCACATCATGGCGTGGCGTGTCTGTTTACCACATCATGGCGTGGCGTGTCTGTTTACCACACCATGGCGTGGCATGTCACTTAGTTTTTACCACATTATGGCGTGGCGTGTCTGTTTACCACATCATGGCGTGGCGTGTCTGTTTACCACATCATGGCATGACGTGTCACTTAGTGTTTACCACATCATGGCGTGGCGTGTCACTTAGTGTTTACCACATCATGGCGTGGCGTGTCACTTAGTGTTTACCACATAATGGCGTGATGTGTCACTTAGTGTTTACCACATAATGGCGTGGCGTGTCACTTAGTGTTTACCACATCATGGCGTGGCGTGTCACTTAGTGTTTACCACATAATGGCGTGACGTGTCACTTAGTGTTTAGCACATCATGGCGTGGCGTGTCACTTAGTGTTTACCACATCATGGCGTGGCGTGTCACTTAGTGTTTACCACATCATGGCGTGGCGTGTCACTTAGTGTTTAGCACATCATGGCGTGGCGTGTCACTTAGTGTTTACCACATCATGGCGTGGCGTGTCACTTAGTGTTTACCACATAATGGCGTGGCGTGTCACTTAGTGTTTAGCACATCATGGCGTGGCGTGTCACTTAGTGTTTAGCACATCATGGCGTGACGTGTCATTTAGTGTTTACCACATCATGGCGTGGCGTGTCACTTAGTGTTTAGCACATCATGGCGTGGCGTGTCACTTAGTGTTTACCACATCATGGCGTGGCGTGTCACTTAGTGTTTAGCACATTATGGCGTGGCGTGTCACTTAGTGTTTACCACATCATGGCGTGGCGTGTCACTTAGTGTTTACCACATCATGGCGTGGCGTGTCACTTAGTTTTTAGCACATCATGGCGTGGCGTGTCACTTAGTGTTTAGCACATCATGGCGTGGCGTGTCACTTAGTGTTTACCAAATCATGACGTGGCGTGTCTGTTTACTACATCATGGCGTGGCGTGTCACTTAGTGTTTAGCACATCATGGTGTGGCGTGTCTGTTTACCACATCATGGCGTGGCGTGTCACTTAGTGTTTACCACATCATGGCGTGGCGTGTCTGTTTACTACATCATGGCGTGGCGTGTCACTTAGTGTTTACCACATCATGGCGTGGCGTGTCTGTTTACCACATCATGGTGTGGCATGTCACTTAGTGTTTACCACATTATGGCGTGGCGTGTCTGTTTACCACATCATGGCGTGGCGTGTCTGTTTACCACATCATGGCGTGGCGTGTCTGTTTACCACACCATGGCGTGGCATGTCACTTAGTTTTTACCACATTATGGCGTGGCGTGTCTGTTTACCACATCATGGCGTGGCGTGTCTGTTTACCACATCATGGGGTGGCGTGTCAGTTTACCACATCATGGCATGGCATGTCTGTTTACCACATCATGGCGTGGCATGTCTGTTTACCACATCATGGCGTGGCGTGTCACTTAGTGTTTACCACATCATGGCGTGGCGTGTCACTTAGTGTTTACCACATCATGGCGTGGCGTGTCTGTTTACCACATCATGGTGTGGCGTGTCTGTTTACCACATCATGGCGTGGCGTGTCTGTTTACCACATCATGGCGTGGCGTGTCACTTAGTGTTTACCACATCATGGCGTGGCGTGTCACTTAGTGTTTACCACATCATGGCGTGGTGTGCAGGGTTGTGATGTAGCGCCGCTACAAAAAAAAGTAGCGAATAGCGGTAAACTACTTTTTTTTTCGAAAGTTGTAAAAGTAGCGAAATAGTAGCGGCGCTACTTATTTTTTTGTAGCGAATAGCGATTTTGCGCTACAAATTCCGCTACATGTGTAATCTTTTAGGGACATTTGTGTTGATCGCGTGGTCACAGATTTATGAGCTGCTAACGAGTGTTTTCGGCGAATACTCACCGGAAGTTACACCGGGCAGCCCTCCAGCTCACCTTCACCAGTGCACACAGTGATCAGCCCAGAAAAGGATTGCGATTTTTTTGTGTTTGAAGAAGCCACCCCCTCATCCCTTGTGCAAACGTACATCAGAGAGCCTGTTCAGCCATCACTGCACTCTCTTCACACCAACACCAAGATGAAGAGCCTTTTCCTGCGGAGTAACACAACTCTGCCCAGCTCTGCTGCGGTTGAACGGCTGTTCAGCGCCGCAGGACTGATCCTGACCCCTAACAGGGGCAGAGTAACAGACAGTAATTTTGAGGCCAAAGTCCTCATCAAATACAATGGCGGAAAGGTGTGAAAGGTGTGAAAGATGTGATAAACAATCTGCTCTGCGTGATCGTTTTAACTTTTGTTTTTTAGTGAAGATTTTTGTAAATAAAATATATTCTGACTTTGATTTCTTGTTCTGTGTTTACTGCTTGTGTGGAGTTAAAAGTAGCGGAAAAAGTAGCGGCTACTTTTTGAAAAGTAGCGGAAAAGTAGCGGCTACTTTGTGTAAAAAAAGTAGCGGAAATGTAGCGGCTACAAATTTTACTAAAGTAGCGGAGAAGTAGCGGCTACTTTTTAAAAAGTAGCGATCACAACCCTGCCTAACAGTCTTTGCACTGACGATCATCTAACACGCAGACGGGCAACATAATCTATCTACCTTTTTCAATCCCGTTCTGACTCAGAACATGGGCTAATCGACGATAACGGTCGTTCCAAAGACAAGGACAACGACTGACAGACTAACAGATAAACACACACACACACACACACACACACACACACACACACACACACACACACACACACACTAACAAACACACATACACACTAACAAACACACACACACACACACTAACAAACACACACACACACACACTAACAAACACACACACACACACACACTCACACACACACACTCACACTCACACACACGAACACACACACACACACACACACACACACACACACACACACACTTACAGACACACACACACACACACACACACACTAACAAACACACACACTAACAAACACACACACAGACACACACACTAACAAACATACACACACACACTAACAAACATACACACACACACACTAACAAACACACACACACACACACACACTAACAAACACACGCGCACACACACACACACGCACGCACGCACACACACACACACACATCCACACACACACGAACACACGAACACCACGCACAGCGGAGAGGCTTCTCCTCCAAATATCCTTACTCCGACCTTCCCCCCCCCCCCCCTTCCCGCCCCCGCCCCACACCTTCAAACCTCAGCGCGTCATATGTTACGATGGGGTTTTACTGAAAGTGTCCGTGTGTAAATAACTATTCTAACAGAAAATTAATGCATGTCCTAACTCTGTTTACTAAGTCACTCCATTACACACACACACAGCACTCAAACTAGGCACAAAGACTTAACAAGTTATTTCCCTTTGCCCTCGTACCTATATTTAAGTCATTCACACACAATACATGTATGGCAATTCACCCATAATCAACAGTCACTTGAATTCACTGAAACATAATAATAGATTGAGTAGTTACGTGGAGGAATATCTGTTCCTCGATGACGTCGTTTCAGTGTTTATCTTTGTGGATTCTCATCTCACTTGTTACTCACAGTTCACTTGTTACTCACAGTTCACTTGTTACTCACAGTTCAGCGGGTTCATTAACTTGATCCATATCACACCAATGAAGATATACGAACATGGTGACATGGGGTGGGATTCCACCGGGTCCAAGAATTCCTGCGTAACCCTTGTGCCGTTGCATCCGACGACCTTCTATGCAGTGGTGACAAGGAGGGGATGTTCATCTTCTTCTTTTCTTCCCGCAGTGGAGTACATCCTGGCTCCCACCGGGGTGCTGTATAAAAAGTGTATACCTTCATAAGTCTCCAAAAGAATACTGAAGTTATATCCTTTCTTCCCAAGTTGAATCCATAAATCATTTTCCATAATTCTCAACCACTCAGTTTTCATGTTGACTCCAACCACTCAATTTTTAGTCAAACTTCCCCATAAAATATTAATTCCACTCTTTCTCAATAATACCACATTCATCCATCAACTAGCCTATGCTATTACAAAATCATTTCAGCCCATTTACCAAATACTCCATTACAAAGGAAAATACAAACATTCCTTTCCAAAATGGCTGACAACAGCTCACACATCTTCTAATCCAATTCACAACATTATTCTCAAAGTTATTTCATTTGTCAAGATTACTGAACAAACACAAATCAATAAATACCTGTGTATTCACAGCACTGAATCAAACATGATTCATCCAGGCATGAGTCACATACAGTTGACCTCAATGCTATTTGAGAAACATTCTATAAATGTGGAGACCTGGGCTCGTATTCTTGAAAAAGATGCAATATTGTGTCCTTTGAAGTCAAACTGTCGTTTAACTACCGCCCGGTATTTATTTTTACTGCCCAGTAATTATTTATTTTCCCCCGGTATTAATGTGTGTCTGGCGGAAGGTCGGCAGCTACCAGAATTGGTTATTTTTAATTCCGTCAGGTTCATTGTAAGATTATCTATTTCTAAAACCTCCTTTGCTGATACAAACAACTGCCAACAGGGAATACATATTATGCAGGTTCATAGCATAGGATTTCCATTATGAACAGTTACAGGAAAGTTTGACGACCTTCAGTTTCCAATTATAACAACCTATACAAGCATTTCAAGACATCTTTTACTCAGACTTATTCTCCATAGTGTAAATGGGTGTGAGACACGCTCACACAAATGCACACACACACACATACACAAGGACGCACGCACGCACGCACACACACACACACACACACACACACACACACACACACACACACTCACACTGATAAATTACCCACATACACACACATATGCAACACAACGTTATGTAGTAACACTATTCAGCAACACGTTATGTAGTAACACTATTCAGCAACACAACGTTATGTAGTAACACTATTCAGCAACACAACGTTATGTAGTAACACTATTCAGCAACACAACGTTATGTAGTAACACTATTCAGCAACACAACGTTATGTAGTAACACTATTCAGCAACACAACGTTATGTAGTAACACTATTCAGCAACACAACGTTATGTAGTAACACTATTCAGCAACACAACGTTATGTAGTAACACTATTCAGCAACACAACGTTATGTAGTAACACTATTCCGCAACACAATTGCAACGAAACCCGACCAAGGAGCAAAATGTGTGGCTATAGATTTCACATAATCATATTGATGACAACACACACACAGGACACTGCGACAGGTGTTTCCCTCGACCACCGTGTTTACACTGGTAACATTAGTCATGACACATCCTGTATATCCTTCTAACACTTACAGCTACACTCGTGTAAACAATCTGCTTTACACTGGTAACATTAGTCATGACACATCCTGTACAGCCTTCAAACACTTACAGCTACACTCGTGTAAACAATCTGCTTTACACTGGTAACATTAGTCATGACACATCCTGTACAGCCTTAAAACACTTACAGCTACACTCGTGTAAACAATCTGCTTTACACTGGTAACATTAGTCATGACACATCCTGTATATCCTTCTAACACTTACAGCTACACTCGTGTAAACAATCTGCTTTACACTGGTAACATTAGTCATGACACATCCTGTATAGCCTTCAAACACTTACAGCTACACTCGTGTAAACAATCTGCTTTACACTGGTAACATCAGTCATGACACATCCTGTACAGCCTTCGAACACTTACATCTACACTCGTGTAAACAATCTGCTTTACACTGGTAACATTAGCCATGACACATCCTGTACAGCCTTCTAACACTTACAGCTACACTCGTGTAAACAATCTGCTTTACACTGGTAACATTAGTTATGACACGTCCTGTACAGCCTTCAAACTCTTACAGCTACACTCGTGTAAACAATCTGCTTTACACTGGTAACATTAGTCATGACACATCCTGTATAGCCTTCAAACACTTATATTTCATTTTCATTTCATTTTCATTACTTTATTGTCCCATCGCTGGGAAATTCGGGTCGCTTCCTCCCAGCGGAAAGCTAGCAGCAACGGAGTCGCGCTACCCAGGTGTTTGCGTGTTTAGGTGTATTCAACCACCTGCACTTATGGCAGAATGACCAAGGTCTTGTACGTGCCATTGTGATGACACGGGGGTGGGACATGGCTTCCGTCTCTGGGTCTGCACATAAAGTTGACCCGTGTCCGTCCCGGCCCGAATTCGAACCTGCGACCTTCCGATCACAAGTCCAGTGCTCTACCAACTGAGCTACCGGGCCCCCGGTACACTCGTGTAAACAATCTGATTTACACTGGTAACATTAGTCATGACACATCCTGTACAGCCTACACTCGTGTAAACAATCTGTTTACACTGGTAACATTAGTCATGACACGTCCTGTACAGCCTGCTTTACACCGGTAACATTAGTCATGACACATCCTGTACAGCCTTCTAACACTTACAGCTACACTCGTGTAAACAATCTGCTTTACACTGGTAACATTAGTCATGACACATCCTGTATAGCCTTCTAACACTTACAGCTACACTCGTGTAAACAATCTGCTTTACACTGGTAACATTAGTCATGACACATCCTGTACAGCCTTAAAACACTTACAGCTACACTCGTGTAAACAATCTGCTTTACACTGGTAACATTAGTCATGACACATCCTGTACAGCCTTCTATCACATACAGCTACACTCGTGTAAACAATCTGCTTTACACTGGTAACATTAGTCATGACACATCCTGTACAGCCTTCTAACACTTACAGCTACACTCGTGTAAACAATCTGCTTTACACTGGTAACATTAGTCATGACACATCCTGTACAGCCTTCTAACACTTACAGCTACACTCGTGTAAACAATCTGCTTTACACTGGTAACATTAGTCATGACACATCCTGTACAGCCTTCTAACACTTACAGCTACACTCGTGTAAACAATCTGCTTTACATCACAGTTCTGGCCAGGCATTTACACTGGACAAGAGCATCATTCTTAAACATCAACAGGCTCGATAAGTCCTGTGCGTATTATTTTTTTTATATATTTTTTGCAAGTTTGTTTCCTTTTTGAGTTTTGATACAAGTCTCCATGCTTTAAACTAGTTTCGTTTAGGTCTGTCACAGTAAACATGTAGAAGGTTTTAAGCGCAGAGTGGGTATTTTGTGTTGAAAGAAATGTATAAAATACATCTGCCAGTATGTCAAGCAGCGAAAGGAAGTGTGCAACAACAGCAACATTCAGCTCTGAGTTGTGGTATGTGTCCAGCTAAAGGAAGTGTGCAACAACAGCAACATTAAGTTCTGAGTTGCGGTATGTGTCCAGCCAAAGGAAGTGTGCAACAACAGCAACATTCAGTTCTGAGTTGTGGTATGTGTCCAGCCAAAGGAAGTGTGCAACGACAGCAACATTCAGTTCTGAGTTGTGGTATGTGTCCAGCCAAAGGAAGTGTGCAACAACAGCAACATTCAGTTCTGAGTTGTGGTATGTGTCCAGCCAAAGGAAGTGTGCAACGACAGCAACATTCAACTCTGAGTTGTGGTATGTGTCCAGCCAAAGGAAGTGTGCAACGACAGCAACATTCAGTTCTGAGTTGTGGTATGTGTCCAGCCAAAGGAAGTGTGCAACAACAGCAACATTCAACTCTGAGTTGCGGTATGTGTCCAGCCAAAGGAAGTGTGCAACGACAGCAACATTCAGTTCTGAGTTGTGGTATGTGTCCAGCCAAAGGAAGTGTGCAACGACAGCAACATTCAGCTCTGAGTTGTGGTATGTGTCCAGCCAAAGGAAGTGTGCAACGACAGCAACATTCAGCTCTGAGTTGTGGTATGTGTCCAGCCAAAGGAAGTGTGCAACAACAGCAACATTCAGTTCTGAGTTGTGGTATGTGTCCAGCCAAAGGAAGTGTGCAACAACAGCAACATTCAACTCTGAGTTGTGGTATGTGTCCAGCCAAAGGAAGTGTGCAACAACAGCAACATTCAACTCTGAGTTGTGGTATGTGTCCAGCCAAAGGAAGTGTGCAACGACAGCAACATTCAGTTCTGAGTTGTGGTATGTGTCCAGCCAAAGGAAGTGTGCAACAACAGCAACATTCAACTCTGAGTTGCGGTATGTGTCCAGCCAAAGGAAGTGTGCAACGACAGCAACATTCAACTCTGAGTTGCGGTATGTGTCCAGCCAAAGGAAGTGTGCAACGACAGCAACATTCAGTTCTGAGTTGTGGTATGTGTCCAGCCAAAGGAAGTGTGCAACGACAGCAACATTCAACTCTTGAGTTGCGGTATGTGTCCAGCTAAAGGAAGTGTGCAACAACAGCAACATTCAACTCTGAGTTGCGGTATGTGTCCAGCCAAAGGAAGTGTGCAACAACAGCAACATTCAACTCTGAGTTGCGGTATGTGTCCAGCCAAAGGAAGTGTGCAACGACAGCAACATTCAACTCTGAGTTGTGGTATGTGTCCAGCTAAAGGAAGTGTGCAACAACAGCAACATTCAACTCTGAGTTGTGGTATGTGTCCAGCCAAAGGAAGTGTGCAACGACGGCAACATTCAACTCTGAGTTGTGGTATGTGTCCAGCCAAAGGAAGTGTGCAACGACAGCAACATTCAACTCTGAGTTGTGGTATGTGTCCAGCCAAAGGAAGTGTGCAACGACAGCAACATTCAACTCTGAGTTGTGGTATGTGTCCAGCTAAAGGAAGTGTGCAACAACAGCAACATTCAGCTCTGAGTTGTGGTATGTGTCCAGCCAAAGGAAGTGTGCAACAACAGCAACATTCAACTCTGAGTTGTGGTATGTGTCCAGCCAAAGGAAGTGTGCAACAACAGCAACATTCAACTCTGAGTTGTGGTATGTGTCCAGCCAAAGGAAGTGTGCAACAACAGCAACATTCAGCTCTGAGTTGTGGTATGTGTCCAGCCAAAGGAAGTGTGCAACAACAGCAACATTCAACTCTGAGTTGTGGTATGTGTCCAAATACAAGGGTGTTGTAACGTTATCCTTCGTAAAACATTGGCTTGATCTGGAACTGTCAACTTGGTCGTGTACGTCGCGAGTGTAAAGGGCGGTATCTTCATTGATGAACAAAACGACCGACAAAGGCAAATTCCGACAATAACTCCGTCGGGAGCACGTGTTTCCGATAGACCCTCGCTAGTGATTGGCTCCTCCTCGCTAGTGATTGGCCCCTCCTCGCTAGTGATTGGCCCCTCCTGTTTGTCGGATTTGTTGCAAGAAAAGGTCACTCTTCCACAAAACCTACAAACCCGAAGGAGTTATTTCCAAAAATCGTCTATTGAGTCAGTAGGAGTCAGTAGTCTGTTGACCCCAAAGATGACTTTGCGAAGGCTTTTTACCGAACATCCGGTGCTCAAACTGCGTCCGGTGCTCAAACTGCGTCCGGTGCTCAAACTGCGTCCGGCGCTCAAACTGCGTCCGGTGCTCAAACTGCGTCCGGTGCTCAAACTGCGTCCGGTGCTCAAACTGCGTCCGGTGCTCAAACTGCGTCCGGCGCTCAAACTGCGTCCGGTGCTCA
Source organism: Littorina saxatilis (assembly GCF_037325665.1). Taxonomy (NCBI): domain Eukaryota; kingdom Metazoa; phylum Mollusca; class Gastropoda; order Littorinimorpha; family Littorinidae; genus Littorina; species Littorina saxatilis. Next base: position 57,088,445 of record NC_090250.1, on the reverse strand, counting down.
AACTGCGTCCGGTGCTCAAACTGCGTCCGGCGAGCTTCTGGAACCAAACTTCGCAAAGTCGACCTCGCACAATTAATACCAGGCTGGAGAGATCATTGTGATTGAGCAAGGAGTCAGTAGATCATTGTGATTGAGCAAGGAGTCAGTAGATCATTGTGATTGAGCAAGGAGTCAGTAGATCATTGTGATTGAGCAAGGAGTCAGTAGATCATTGTGATTGAGCAAGGAGTCAGTAGATCATTGTGATTGAGCAAGGAGTCAGTAGATCATTGTGATTGAGCAAGGAGTCAGTAGATCATTGTGATTGAGCAAGGAGTCAGTAGATCATTGTGATTAAGCAAGGAGTCAGTAGATCATTGTGATTGAGCAAGGAGTCAGTAGATCATTGTGATTGAGCAAGGAGTCAGTGATTTCTTGATCTGTCGGCCGAAAACGATCAAACAGAAGACGATGTGCTCCCCTGTGATGGACACAAAATACTGGTCTCATAACAAGACGACAAACATCGTATCATGTTTGCCAATCTGTTTCGGTTTCTGCCGTGAAAGAAGTACGCTTTGGGCGTGTGATTCCAATGGTGTGCTTTCATCACAGGTACCCCTGTACATGAAAATAGTGCACTGCGATGAACGTTATAAACTAAAGGCATAAAAAAAGTTGCACAGCTGCGGATGACACAGCGTTGTCTCATGTAACATGATAGCGCAGGAATCGCTATACAATAAATAAAAATAATTATTAAATAAAAACACGCTTGTCCACAGCGCATGGCGACGAGCCAGACTTTGTGATATGGGTACAGTGGAACCCCCTGTGACGACCTCCACAAGTCTGACAAACTCAGGTCAGGAAGGAGTCTCACAGTGGAGGTACAATTAGAGATGATATGAATAGGAAATCCAAAAAACCAAGGTCTTAAAAGGGAGGAAGTCTTAAATTGGGGGGGTCTTAAAAGGGGGGGGGGGGGGTAGCAACGCCTGCAGTATTATTGGTAAGGTAGAAAAGGCGCTGACTCAATCGATCGTTTTTAATGCAAAATATTGTGACTTAGCAGAAGCGCTAGACTAAATTATTTTGCTCGTCATTATTGCAAGAGATTATGCTTGATCAGGTCGCTCGCTGTTACAAGTGAACCAGAATATCCCGACCAGAAGACAGTCGAGGGATGAACTAGCTGTTACAAGTGAACCAGAATATCCCGAACAGAAGACAGTCGAGGGATGAACTAGCTGGAGAGAGTCACTTCACCTCCTCCATACGGAATAATAATAACTTTTTCTTAAACTGTGACGAACCAATCCCACTCTCTCTGGGGCGCAGCTCATTTTTGAAATGAGAAGAAATGTAGATCAGAAAACTGAGGATGAATTTATAAATTTGAGTGAGTCACTTTTTTTCGATATTGAAAGTAAAGAAATATGAAAAAAATGACATAAGCCTTTCTGCGGTATTGCCCATTCTTCATTATATATATGAGAGACATATATGAGAGACATATATGAGAGACCACATACCGGACACATGAGGATGAAATATCGATTTGAATTGGGTCACTTCTCTGCATGATATGGGAAATAATGAAATGTGATTGAGAACCTTGTATCAATCTCTCAGCGGTGTAGCTCATTTTTGAAATGAGAGGTATTGGAACATGGTTTTGCTCATGTCACGTGCAGTTTCGCTCATTACACTTTGCATTCGGTTGGAAAGCTGTTGCGGACTAAAATGAGGAATTGACAATGTCGAAGGACACCGACAAGGTAAATCATATTGCAAGACATGTGTACTCATGATTGGCGGTAGCCTACATATATATGACATTTTATATGTTATGTGTGTGTGTATGTGTGTGTGTGTGTGTGTCTGTGTGTGTGTGTCTGTGTGTGTGTGTGTCTGTGTGTGCGTGTCTGTGTGTGCATGTGTGGGTCTGTGTGTGTGTGTGCGTTTGTGTGTGTGTTTGTGTGTGCGTGTGTGTGTGCGCGCGCGCGCGTGTGTGTTTGTGTGTATGTGTGTATGTGTGTGTGTGTGTGTTTGAGCGTGTGTGTGTGTGTTTGAGCGTGTGCGTGCGTGCGTGTATGTACGTGTGTGTGTGCGTTCGTGCGCGCGCTTGTTTGTGTGTGCGTTGGCGGGTAATTGGTTTGAACTAAGCAATGAGGCAAAAGTCGAACAGAGGTTATGTTGTGCATGGAAATCATCGATCATGTGTGATCAGCCATAGTCACGTGTGATCAGCCACTAGTGATTACTGTGTGTGATACATGAAATGTGATATGAATGCTGTTTTTATATGTTATACTCTTACTTTCTCCCAAGCGCAAGACAAATTCTTCCATGAAAATTGAAGCCAATAAAATTTGAGTTGAGTTGAGTTGATGGTCACGTGTGATCAGCCATAGTCACGTGTGATCAGCCATATTAAGTCCCGTGTGATCAGCCATAGTCCCGTGTGATCAGCCATAGTCACGTGTGATCAGCCATAGTCACGTGTGATCAGCCATAGTCCCGTGTGATCAGCCATAGTCACGTGTGATCAGCCATAGTCCCGTGTGATCAGCCATAGTCACGTGTGATCAGCCATAGTCACGTGTGATCAGCCATAGTCACGTGTGATCAGCCATAGTCCCGTGTGATCAGCCATAGTCCCGTGTGATCAGCCATAGTCCCGTGTGATCAGCCATAGTCCCGTGTGATCAGCCATAGTCACGTGTGATCAGCCATAGTCCCGTGTGATCAGCCATAGTCCCGTGTGATCAGCCATAGTCCCGTGTGATCAGCCATAGTCACGTGTGATCAGCCATAGTCCCGTGTGATCATGAACTTCTCACCTAACAGCCCTATATCGCTTTACCAGGATGATTCGTTTTAAAATGCTCCGGTGACGGCTGCACGCAATCTTCTCATTGGATAGAGTGCCACGTGAACCTGCACATGTTGAACGCGGGAACTTTTCATCATTCATCAAGGCTCTTTGTGACTTTGAACAATCCTGAATTGAAACAATGGAAACTCGTTTGTACCTGTTAGAAGCGCATCACTCACACTCTTGTTTACTCAGCCCTGAGAAAGCAAACGGGAAGTTACAAGCGCAAAAGTCAAGCGTTGAATGAAGATGTCAATGTCATGCGGACAGATAAGAGTGTTATGCTGACATGGATGTACATCATTCTCTGCACGATTCTGAGCCCTATGTTTTCAAACACCCAGCCCGGGATAGTCATAGAGCGACCACAGCTTTAACTACACACATGTGGATCAGTACAGATCTGGCAGAACATGTTCCGAAAACAGTGCTGATGGTACGCATAAAAACAAATGTGTAGTGCGTCTAGGGCCCGCTCTTGTCACTGTTAGTGCGTCTAGGGCCCGCTCTTGTCACTGTTAGTGCGTCTAGGACCCGCTCTTGTCACTGTTAGTGCGTCTAGGGCCCGCTTTTTTTACTGTTAGTGCGTCTAGGGCCCGCTCTTGTTACTGTTAGTGCGTCTAGGGCCCGCTCTTGTCACTGTTAGTGCGTCTAGGGCCCGCTCTTGTTACTGTTAGTGCGTCTAGGGCCCGCTCTTGTCACTGTTAGTGCGTCTAGGGCCCGCTTTTTTTACTGTTAGTGCGTCTAGGGCCCGCTCTTATTACTGTTAGTGCGTCTAGGGCCCGCTCTTGTTACTGTTAGTGCGTCTAGGGCCCGTTCTTTTTACTGTTAGTGCGTCTAGGGCCCGCTCTTTTTACTGTTAGTGCGTCTAGGACCCGCTCTTTTTACTGTTAGCGCGTCTAGGGCCCGCTCCTTTTACTGTTAGTGCATCTAGGGCCCGCTCTTGTCGCTGTTAGTGCGTCTAGGGCCCGTTCTTTTTACTGTTAGTGCGTCTAGGACCCGCTCTTTTTACTGTTAGTGGGGGCCGCTCTTTTTACTGTTAGCGCATCTAGGACCCGCTCTTTTTACTGTTAGTGCGTCTAGGACCCGCTCTTTTTACTGTTAGCGCGTCTAGGGCCCGCTCCTTTTACTGTTAGTGCATCTAGGGCCCGCTCTTGTCACTGTTAGTGCGTCTAGGGCCCGTTCTTTTTACTGTTAGTGCGTCTAGGACCCGCTCTTTTTACTGTTAGTGGGGGCCGCTCTTTTTACTGTTAGCGCGTCTAGGACCCGCTCTTTTTACTGTTAGTGGGGGCCGCTCTTATTACTGTTAGTGCGTCTAGGACCCGCTCTTTTTACTGTTAGTGGGGGCCGCTCTTTTTACTGTTAGTGCGTCTAGGACCCGCTCTTTTTACTGTTAGTGGGGGCCGCTCTTTTTACTGTTAGTGCGTCTAGGACCCGCTCTTTTTACTGTTAGTGCGTCCCGCTCTTTTTACTGTTAGTGCGTCTAGGGCCCGCTCTTTTTACTGTTAGTGCGTCTAGGACCCGCTCTTTTTACTGTTAGTGGGGGCCGCTCTTTTTACTGTTAGTGCGTCTAGGGCCCGTTCTTTTTACTGTTAGTGCGTCTAGGGCCCGCTCTTTTTACTGTTAGTGCGTCTAGGACCCGCTCTTTTTACTGTTAGTGGGGGCCGCTCTTTTTACTGTTAGCGCGTCCCGCTCTTTTTACTGTTAGTGGGGGCCGCTCTTTTTACTGTTAGCGCGTCTAGGACCCGCTCTTTTTACTGTTAGTGGGGGCCGCTCTTTTTACTGTTAGTGCGTCTAGGACCCGCTCTTTTTACTGTTAGTGGGGGCCGCTCTTTTTACTGTTAGCGCGTCTAGGACCCGCTCTTTTTACTGTTAGTGGGGGCCGCTCTTTTTACTGTTAGCGCGTCTAGGACCCGCTCTTTTTACTGTTAGTGCGTCTAGGACCCGCTCTTTTTACTGTTAGTGCGTCTAGGACCCGCTCTTTTTACTGTTAGTGGGGGCCGCTCTTTTTACTGTTAGTGGGGGCCGCTCTTTTTACTGTTAGTGCGTCTAGGACCCGCTCTTTTTACTGTTAGTGGGGGCCGCTCTTTTTACTGTTAGCGCGTCTAGGACCCGCTCTTTTTACTGTTAGTGCGTCTAGGACCCGCTCTTTTTACTGTTAGTGGGGGCCGCTCTTTTTACTGTTAGCGCGTCTAGGACCCGCTCTTTTTACTGTTAGTGCGTCTAGGGCCCGCTCTTGTCACTGTTAGTGCGTCTAGGGCCCGCTTTTTTTACTGTTAGTGCGTCTAGGGCCCGCTCTTTTTACTGTTAGTGCGTCTAGGGCCCGCTCTTTTTACTGTTAGTGCGTCTAGGACCCGCTCTTTTTACTGTTAGCGCGTCTAGGGCCCGCTCCTTTTACTGTTAGTGCATCTAGGGCCCGCTCTTGTCACTGTTAGTGCGTCTAGGGCCCGTTCTTTTTACTGTTAGTGCGTCCCGCTCTTTTTACTGTTAGTGCGTCTAGGGCCCGTTCTTTTTACTGTTAGTGCGTCTAGGGCCCGCTCTTTTTACTGTTAGTGGGGGCCGCTCTTTTTACTGTTAGCGCGTCCCGCTCTTTTTACTGTTAGTGCGTCTAGGACCCGCTCTTTTTACTGTTAGTGCGTCTAGGGCCCGCTCTTTTTACTGTTAGTGGGGGCCGCTCTTTTTACTGTTAGCGCGTCTAGGACCCGCTCTTTTTACTGTTAGTGGGGGCCGCTCTTTTTACTGTTAGTGCGTCTAGGACCCGCTCTTTTTACTGTTAGTGGGGGCCGCTCTTTTTACTGTTAGTGCGTCTAGGGCCCGCTCTTTTTACTGTTAGTGCGTCTAGGACCCGCTCTTTTTACTGTTAGTGGGGGCCGCTCTTTTTACTGTTAGCGCGTCTAGGACCCGCTCTTTTTACTGTTAGTGGGGGCCGCTCTTTTTACTGTTAGTGCGTCTAGGACCCGCTCTTTTTACTGTTAGTGGGGGCCGCTCTTTTTACTGTTAGTGCGTCTAGGACCCGCTCTTTTTACTGTTAGTGGGGGCCGCTCTTTTTACTGTTAGCGCGTCTAGGACCCGCTCTTTTTACTGTTAGTGGGGGCCGCTCTTTTTACTGTTAGTGCGTCTAGGACCCGCTCTTTTTACTGTTAGTGGGGGCCGCTCTTTTTACTGTTAGCGCGTCTAGGACCCGCTCTTTTTACTGTTAGTGGGGGCCGCTCTTTTTACTGTTAGCGCGTCTAG
>NC_090250.1:57064851-57077351 GCF_037325665.1 Littorina saxatilis | reverse complement strand
CGGAGCATCTGCCGCAGCCACAGCAACTTCTCTGACGACAAGTTCCAGCAGACGACGTCGTACGGGTCCATCCTCTACCAGCTGAGGGAGGTCCAGGACGAGGCGACTGACCTGTGTGACTTCCTGCAGCGAGTCTTCGAAGTCTGCTGGGACTCTTGTGAGTACATTCAACTACAGTGTAACCTCCCTTTGAAGACTAACCCTAACCCTAACCCTAACCCTAACCCTAACCCTAACCCTAATCTGAGAACATCAAGTCTTTAAGAGGAAGGAGTCTTAGAATGGAGGTCTTTATTTGCATAAGTTATACACAGAAAATCTGTCAAACTTCGGTCTTAATAAGGGCAAGTCTTGAATTGTGCGTGTTGAGATCGTATAGTTCCACACGTTACTAGCTGGGGAATGTGCAAGACGTGGTCACGTGTATGTGTAACCGCCTGCAGAGAGTCTTCCAAGTCTGCTGAGTCTGCTGTGAGTATTTTCAAATTCAATGGAACCCCTCGTTTAAAACAATATCAATAACAAGAACAACACTTTATTGTCCATTGAACTATTACATAAAAATGGAAACTTTTCGTACACAAGACTTACACAAATGTGAGATCATCGAGTCTTTAAAATGAGGGAGTCTTACAATGACAGACGATGTGAAGATGGTAATAATATTGTTATGAACAGAAAATCTGTAAAACTTTGGTCTTAATAAGGGCAAGTCTTGGATTGTGTGTTTTGAGATCGTATAGTTCCATCCGATACCAGCTGATAGATGTGCAGGACGAGACCACGGATCTGTGTGACTTCTTGCAAAGAGTCTTCAAAGTCTCAGGACTGGGACTCTCATGAGTGGAAAACAGCTTTTAAAGACCCACCGATTCAAGACTTTCTGTTGTTTTTTCATGACCCTAGGTTCTTAGATTTTCGTCATAAAAAAAGTTTCTATTATCTGGGATTTTATGCAAAGATTTTTTCAGATCTGGCGGCGATCAGGTAGGTGCTGATTGACTTAGCCATTCATGTTTAACTGTCATCGAACTAACCGAGCATATTCTCTTGCAATAATAACGAGCAACATAATGAATCTAGCTCATTAACTTAGCTTTGACTCTTACTTCTCAAGACACACCATGACATGGAATGAAGGTGAATGATTGTGTGGTTCTGTCGTTGCAGTGATACTGACTGTGATAATGCTCATTCTGCTGGGGATGCCTATCGCAATGATTGCTGTTGGTAAGTCTCTTGCACATCGGTGACCATCTACACGAACGTGAATATTATCCAGTTTCACACTCTTTGAGCTTCACGAGAAAGTTACCACCCCACCGGGAGCCAGGCGCGGGGTCGGATTGGTTAAAACTGAGGTGTGTGATTGGTTAAAACTGAGGTGTGTGATTGGTTAAAACTGAGGTGTGTGATTTGTTAAAACTGAGGTGTGTCATTGGTTAAAACTGAGGTGTGTGATTGGTTAAAACTGAGGTGTGTGATTTCAACCAATCCGGCTCCGCGGCTGGCTCCCATTGTGATGGTAACGTTCTTGTGACGCTCAGCCCTCAAGTACAAAACCCGCGGTACTGTACCATCTAGTGTGTCTTCCACCTCTTGTAACTCCATACTAGTCGTCTTCATTTGTTGTTTTGTTTGGCAAATTCTTCAAACGGTCTTCTTCACTTCTCCTGTGTTTCTTAAAGTTTCGTATTTTGCGGCGTCTAATCGATATATTTTCCATCGTTTTCTCTTTTTCTACGATAAATACATTTCAGTTCCGCAAAAGTAACTATTTTGCATGATTTATCTGAAAATCCACCTGACCCGTATTCTATGTTGTTCTCCAGTTCCTGTTTCTAACCCGACACTTGTTTGTAACCATGGTTACATGCAGGCCGCTCTTCGTGGTTGTCCTGTTCTCGTTGTTTCCATTGAGCGTTCTTCTTCACTGGTTCATTTCAACTGACTATTCATAACACATATATATATCAATCGACTTTTGATCAATTTCAACACGATTTTGTGTTTATCCCGACACCTTTACCGTCCTCTTCTCTCCATAAAATGACCAAAGCGATCGTCGTTGATACTTGCAGGCAGCTCCTACGAACATGAGTGCCCCAAGGAGCCACGAATCCCCATCTACCTGCTGGTAGGGGGCGCTTTCGGCACCATCCATATCGTCATCCTCCTCTGGCAGCAGAAGAAGTCCCGTGACTTTAACTACATGGGCGAGGACGTTGACGACGACGACTTTGACGACGGCGTGATGTCTCGGAGCTGCCGGTTCACCTGCTACGTCCTCTCTGCCTTCCTGGTGGCGTGGTTCGTGCTGGGCAACGTGTGGGTGCTGCGCGTGTGGAAACCCAACTTCCACCAGCCGCTGCATGACCCGCAGAACTGGTGCCACGAGGTGGTCTTCTTCTTCAGCTTCTACCAGCTGCTGGCGATGTATGGGCTGATAAGTCTCACCCTGCTGCTGGTCTTGATCACTATGCTGGCCTTCCTCATCAGGAGTCGACTCGGGCGGTGATGATGGTAAAAAGATGGTCCTAGGTTGAGCCCGAAGTCGACTGTGCAAAAACTCAGTGCTGAAGCTTCGTAGGGCAAACTTCGCTGTGCAAAAACTCAGTGCTAAAGCTTCGTAGGGCAAACTTCGCGAAGTATACTTAGTGCAGTCGACTGTGCAAAAACTCAGTGCTAAAGCTTCGTAGGGCAAACTTCGCGAAGTATACTTAGTGCAGTCGACTGTGCAAAAACTCAGTGCTAAAGCTTCGTAGGGCACACTTCACTAAGTACACTTAGTGCAGTCGACTGTGCAAAAACTCAGTGCTAAAGCTTCGTAGGGCAAACTTCGCGAAGTATACTTAGCGCGGTCGACTTCGCCCAGTTAAGGACATGCTTTAGCGAATAATATTATGATAATAATAGTGATGGTATAAGCGACCATGATGATAGTAGTGACGATCTTCAGATAGTATTGCGACAGGCTTTATTTGTCAACCGTTGAAGAGCTGAATTTGTCCAGACCTGACCTGACCTGACCTGACCTGCATTGCTTTCTACATTCAGTCGTACAAATTCGCACAATATGATTGACTTCTCAGCTCAACATTGATAATTAACACATAGTCAAATGTAGGCTATGACTTTGTGTCGTCATGGTGATTGTGACACACAGAGAGGCTCCCTAACTCGTGAATCTATGGAATGTGTCGAACAAGGAGGCTCAATATTTACAGATATAAGATATGTTTACAAAATGGCAGCGTCTCAAACGCACGGCCTTTTTATCTCAACGAGACGAACGAATATAAATATATTGTATGTTCCGTTACAACTTTCAGACATGTTGATATGATGCGGGTTTCTTCCCAGGCACTTTTTTCTCAAGAGTAACTGACACTGCTCGAACCAGCATACTTATGGCCTATTGCATACGCGTACGTTTAAATGCTGTTCAGATCATGTCTACGTGTGAATGGGCCGTTTCTTGGCATGAATTTACGACAAGAACACTGAAGACTGACACGTTATCGATAGGAGCCGAGTAGTCGTTTCTCGGCAAGTAGACCAAATTGGTGGTAGGTGATCACAGAATATTGTTCATTTACGGCCAATAGGAAAACAAAATTGTTCAGGTTATTCTGGAGGCCTTCCAACGTGAACGCCTGCAGGGTCTTGGCAGAGTAGATGGCGAGTGAGCATCCAACACTCTCTACAACTATAACATGCATCCAACACTCTCTACAACTATAACATGCATCCAACACTCTCTACAACTATAACATGCATCCAACACTCTCTACAACTATAACATGCATCCAACACTCTCTACAACTATAACATGCATAACAGTGTGTTTTAAACTCAACTTTCGGCGGACACAACAACATTTCCGAAGAACAAAAATCAAAATATGTGGCTGCATGACTGCAAGACTAGAGCTTCTTCATTCCATTACGGAGAACGCGTCACTGAAGAAAAAACAACGCATGAACAGAACACTCACGCAGAGATGAGCATTCTTCTCCACCGTGAACTAGTTTTCATGAGGGAATACCGTGAACTAGTTTTCATCATGGAATACCGTGAACTAGTATTCATGATGGAATACCGTGAACTTGTATTCATGATGGAATACCGTGAACTTGTATTCATGATGGAATACCGTGAACTTGTATTCATGATGGAATACCGTGAACTTGTATTCATGATGGAATACCGTGAACTAGTATTCATGATGGAATACCGTGAACTTGTATTCATGATGGAATACCGTGAACTTGTATTCATGATGGAATACCGTGAACTTGTATTCATGATGGAATACCGTGAACTTGTATTCATGATGGAATACCGTGAACTAGTATTCATGATGGAATACCGTGAACTTGTATTCATGATGGAATACCGTGAACTAGTATTCATGATGGAATACCGTGAACTAGTATTCATGATGAAATACCGTGAACTAGTATTCATGATGGAATACCGTAATGAAATAGTTGTGATCTTGTGAAGGATGAAATAGTTGTGATCTTGTGAAGGATGAAATAGTGGTGATATTGTGAAGGATGAAATAGTGGTGATCTTGTGAAGGATGAAATAGTGGTGATCTTGTGAAGGATGAAATAGTGGTGATCTTGTGAAGGATGAAATAGTGGTGATCTTGTGAAGGATGAAATAGTGGTGATCTTGTGAAGGATGAAATAGTGGTGATCTTGTGAAGGATGAAATAGTTGTGATCTTGTCAAGGATAACAATTCAGATCTCAATTCAGCTGCGAGTGCTGTTGACTGTCTTCGCACGACTTGTGGCGGTGCCGAGTAATGGTGTCTCCTCTGTATATAGTGACATACTGAACGACTTGTGGCGGTGCCGAGTAATGGTGTCTCCTCTGTATATAGTACCATACTGAACGAAGATCTCTCCTGAATATACGAATTCCGAAAATAACTCCGTTGGTTTTGTATTGGTTGTAGAAGAGGGAATAATGGGCCAATCACTTGCGAGGGGTGTGTCTGAAACACATGCTCATGTCCACGTGTTTCCAACACACCCTCCGCTAGTGATTGGCCCCTCACATGATTGTCAGAGGTTTTGACAGGGATTCACTTTGTACAACCCATACACACCCTCCGCTAGTGATTGGCCCCTCACATGATTGTCAGAGGTTTTGACAGGGATTCACTTTGCACAACCCATTCACACCCTCCGCTAGTGATTGGCCCCTCACATGATTGTCAGAGGTTTTGACAAGGGGATTCACTTTGCACAACCCATACACACCCTCCGCTAGTGATTGGCCCCTCACATGATTGTCAGAGGTTTTGACAGGGATTCACTTTGCACAATGTAATGTTATGACGTCATTAAAAACCGTGTTCTATTGTCTATATGCAAGAACCCTGACGTAAAAGGTTGCTGGGGGATTCTGGGAGAATCATGGCGGAATAAATAACACGCTAACCCTCCATGCCTGTGTCTGCTTCATTTATAGTCTACCAGTTTGTTTATATGCATGTGACCGTCCACGACGAGAACACGACATGGTGTCAGAAGTGGCTGGTAGCGAAGCAGTGAGTGTGAAAAACTTTATGTACGAGATTGCAAGTCGAAAGTTTTGTTCGCGCGTGCCGTAGAGCATTTTGTTCGATCTAAAATCGCGTACTCCGACAGCAGCAAACTAGATGTAGCGTCGCAGTAGGAAGCGCACACTCCAAAAATAAAGAAAGGTGTGGTTCAGTGGTACGGATTCAGCAGAGATCCAGTATGGCAGAGCAGCCGAACCAACCACCATTACAGGCAGAGAGGAGACATTACACAGCCAATGTTCCAATACCTTCAAAGCTGGTTATGGAAGGCAACTTATCCCAAAACTGGAAGAAGTTCAAAAGACAATGGGACAATTATGAGATTGCTTCTCGACTGGACAAAGAAGAAGGAGAATACCGGTGTGCAGTGTTGCTTGCCTGCATTGGCGAAGATGCAATGGAGGTGTATGACAGCATGAGGTTCTCTGAAGGTGAGAACAAGAAAGACATAAGCGTTGTCATCAAGAAACTGGAAGAATTTTGTGTGGGAGCCACGCATGAAGCGTTCGAAACATACAGATTTCACATTCGACGCCAGGATTCGTCTGAGTCGATCGATGCGTATGTGGCAGCCCTTAGACAACTTGCTAAGAACTGTAATTATGGCATCATGGAAGACCGTATGATACGGGATAGAATTGTCGTTGGTGTCAAAAGTGATACCATGCGGGAGAAACTTCTTGAAGATTCAACACTGACTTTTAAAAAAGCAGTAGACATATGCAGAGCTTATGAGTCATCCCAGCAACAACTCCATGAAATGTCTAAGGAAACAACAGTGGATCGCCTAAAGGGGGTTCCGAATGCTATGCAAAAGGGACAGCATCCGAAAACACAGTGGAAGCGTCCAAGCCGAAATCTCGGAGAAAGGTCACAAAAGTGCACCAGATGCGGTCGAGATCAGCATGGCAGAGAGTCCTGTCCTGCCGCGAAAGCGGAATGCAGAAAATGCCTGAAGAAAGGACATTATGCAGTTTGTTGTTTCAGCAAGCCCATCAGCCAAGCTTCTGTGAAGGAAGTGAAAGATGAAGCATATCTGGGAGCAGTGTCAAATGCAGGAACTGACGCCTGGCATGTGGACGTTCAGCTAGAGCAGTCAAACATTCAGTTTAAGATGGACACTGGAGCAGACGTAACAGTGATGCCAGCAGTGATGGTACCCAAAAACAAATACCCGCTTGAGAGGCCTTCGAAAAGACTCTTTGGCCCAGGTAAAATTGAGACAATGACAAAAGGTGACGTTTTCATGTCAGTATGTCCCAAATGACATCACCAGTACATTTTTCATTCTATCTAATCTGTTTTCGTTCTATTTTTTCTAATAACATGCGTTAACAATTGATTGCCAACTGGAATGGAAGAGCACAAAAAGTGTAACTTGATATGTAGTTTCTCTAGAGGGAAAAACATCTTCCACTTTCATGTCAGTGTGTCCCATGCAACATACATTTGCCAAACAGCTATGTGTAAGTAGATTATTTGTTATTTCTTATTTGTTTATTCTTTTGGCAATGGTGAAATGTCAGCAATCGTGTGTCATTCGGGACAGTAGACATGACACCTGACCTTTTGTCACTGTCTCATTTCCACTAAAAGTGCTGGGACAGTTCACGTCAAAAATGAAAGTCAAGAACGCCATGAGCATTCAAGACATCTACGTGGTTGAAGACCTAGAAGAACCTCTGTTAGGGAGACCAGCAATTCAGGCGCTAGGACTCGTGAAGCGTGTGGAAACGGTGAAAGAAGGCGACAAGGAACGCATTCAGAAGACTTTCCCCAGGCTGTTCTCTGGACTTGAGAAAATGAAAGAGACTTATACGATTCGCCTGAAGGACAGTGCAGTGCCGTATGCAGTGACAGCACCGAGACGTGTTCCACTCCCTTTTCAACAGAAGGTAGAGGAGGAGCTTAGGCGACTGCAAGATCAGGAAGTGATTCGACCAGTCAACACTCCAACTGACTGGTGTGCCCCCATCATTGTGGTGCCGAAAGCACATAATGATGCAGTGAGGATCTGTGTAGACCTTACCAGACTGAACGAGAGTGTCAAGAGAGAAAACTATCCTCTTCCGTCTACAGATCAACTCCTCGCACAGTTAGAGGAGGCAACAGTATTCACTAAACTGGACTGCAACAGCGGTTTCTATCAAGTTCCACTGGAGAAAAGCTCACAAGAGTTGACGACCTTCATTACACCAATCGGACGTTTTTGTTTTCAACGTCTACCCTTCGGAATCTCGTCGGGGAGCGAGGTTTTTCATCGCATCATGTCGCAGCTGTTGTCAGACATTCCAGGGGTCATATGCGACATAGATGATGTGTTGGTGTACGGACGCAACCAAGTCGAGCATGACCAACGTCTGAAGCAAGTACTTGAAAAGCTTCAAGATGCTGGTGTCACACTGAATGACAAGTGTGCTTTCGGCCAAACAAGCATCAAGTTCCTCGGACACGTGATCTCCAAGGATGGTGTGCAGATGGATCCGGACAAGGTGGAGGCTATCAGGAACATGCCTCGACCTAAGAGCGTCCCTGAACTACGACGTGTTTTGGGACTGGTGAACTTCGTCCAAAAGTTCTCCCCTAACCTGGCAGAAGAGACCAGACCTCTACGTGATTTGCTGAAAAAGGAAATTCAGTGGACATGGGGAGACGCACAGGAGAGAGCGTTTCAAAGACTGAAAGAACAGCTGACCTCACCACCAGTGCTGGCTCACTACAGCACATCCTTGCCTACCAAAGTGTCAGCTGATGCTTCGTCGTACGGGCTGGGAGCTGTCCTTCTCCAGGAAAGAGACGGTGAATGGCAACCCGTATTCTTTGCTTCAAGATCTATGACGTCCACCGAGCAGCGGTATGCCCAGGTGGAAAAGGAGGCATTAGCGTCTACGTGGGCCTGCGAGAAGTTCGCTGACTTCTTGATTGGTCTTCCCTCATTCACCATAGAGACAGACCACAGGCCGCTTCTGGCACTCCTCAAGTCAAAACAGCTAGACGAGCTTTCGCCACGGATTCAACGGTTCCGTATGAGGCTGATGCGGTACCGGTATGACGTGATCTACACAGCTGGTAAGGATCTGACAACTGCTGACGCCTTATCGCGTGCTCCAGTCGGATCTCCACAGACGTCAGACTTACAGCTTGACAGTGATGTTGCAGCATACGTCAAGTCAGTGGTGGAAGGATTTCCAGCGTCAAAGCAGCGCATGGATGAAATCAGGGCCAAACAGCAGAAAGATATAATTTGCTGCAAAGTGAAAGACTACTGCAACAAAGGATGGCCTGATGTTAACAAGGTTGAACCAGACCTTAAGCCTTTTCACACAGTGAGAGACGACCTGACGGTACAACAAGGACTGTTGTTGTTCAGGGACCGTCTTGTCATTCCAGAAGTGATGAGGCAGGACATTCTCAGCAAAATCCACGGAGGTCACCAGGGCATCGTAAAGTGCAGAGCGCTGGCAAGATCTTCAGTGTGGTGGCCAGGACTTTCCACAGACATAAAAGTCATGATAGAAGAATGTGCAACTTGCGTGAAGGAGCGCAAACCACCACCAGAACCATTGCAACCTACACCAGTGCCAGATTATCCATGGCAGAAAGTGGGTGTCGACTTGATGGACTGGCGTGGAAACGACTACCTTGTGGTGGTGGACTATTTCTCGAGGTACATAGAAATGGCACTACTACGTTCGACCACCAGTGAAACTGTCATCCAACACCTGAAGAGCATCATGTCCAGGCATGGAATCCCGGAAGTCATGATGACGGACAATGGCCCTCAGTTTGACGCTGACAAGTTCTCAAGGTTTGCTGAAGAATATGGCTTCATCCATGAAACCAGTAGTCCACGGTATCCGCAAGCCAACGGAGAAGCTGAACGAGCAGTGCAGACCCTCAAGCAGCTGCTCCTGAAAGCTGAAGATCCGTACGTGGCCATGTTAAACTACAGAGCGACGCCTCTGCAGTGCGGTTTCAGTCCAGCGGAAAGACTTATGGGACGTCGTTTGAGAACCAAGGTACCTGCCGTTCCCAATCTGCTTATTCCAGACTGGCCAAAGTTCCACGACATGCGGTCAGCCGATGTCCAGCAGAAAGAGGCACAGAAGAAAAACCACGACAAGCGACACCGAGCTCAACCCCTTCCTACCCTCAAGCCAGGAGAACGTGTGTGGCTGAAAACACCTACGGAGAAAGAAGCAGTCATCTTGCGACCAGTTGCTCCGAGGTCATACGAACTACAGACAAAGACGGGCATCCAGAGAAGAAATCGCCGACACCTCAACAGACGTCTGAGTGATGCACAAACCCCAAAGCAGTCACCAGACAAAGCGTCAACAACCATTCCTCCTGATGCGGGACGCCCAGGACATCGCAGGGAGGACGGTGGTTTTCCTGATCCGTCCTCAGAACAAAGGGAGACAGATTCTCCGTCTGAGGGATTGCCCAATGAACGGCCTGTGATCACAAGAAGCGGTCGCGTGGTCAAGCGGCCTAACATTCTTGATCTGTGACTTTTGGTTATGTTTAACTAGTGTGAAAGAAGCACAGGAATGTTTTCTTTTGTTGAAGTTTTCATCTATGAAAGTCATACTCATAGTTACATTGAAGAGCTAATTTGCTTTGTTTTCTAAAAGAAAAAATAAGCGTAAAGTAAGGGGGATGTAATGTTATGACGTCATTAAAAACCGTGTTCTATTGTCTATATGCAAGAACCCTGACGTAAAAGGTTGCTGGGGGATTCTGGGAGAATCATGGCGGAATAAATAACACGCTAACCCTCCATGCCTGTGTCTGCTTCATTTATAGTCTACCAGTTTGTTTATATGCATGTGACCGTCCAACACGACGAGAACACGACACACAACCCATACACACCCTCCGCTAGTGATTGGCCCCTCATGATTGTCAGAGGTTTTGACAGGGATTCACTTTGCACAACCCATACACACCCTCCGCTAGTGATTGGCCCCTCACATGATTGTCAGAGGTTTTGACAGGGATTCACTTTGCACAACCCATACACACCCTCCGCTAGTGATTGGCCCCTCACATGATTGTCAGAGGTTTTGACAGGGATTCACTTTGCACAACCCATACACACCCTCCGCTAGTGATTGGCCCCTCACATGATTGTCAGAGGTTTTGACAAGGGTATTTACTTTGCACAACCCATTCACACCCTCCGCTAGTGATTGGCCCCTCACATGATTGTCAGAGGTTTTGACAGGGATTCACTTTGCACAACCCATACACACCCTCCGCTAGTGATTGGCCCCTCACATGATTGTCAGAGGTTTTGACAAGGGGATTCACTTTGCACAACCCATACACACCCTCCGCTAGTGATTGGCCCCTCACATGATTGTCAGAGGTTTTGACAAGGGGATTCACTTTGCACAACCCATACACACCCTCCGCTAGTGATTGGCCCCTCACATGATTGTCAGAGGTTTTGACAAGGGGATTCACTTTGCACAACCCATACACACCCTCCGCTAGTGATTGGCCCCTCACATGATTGTCAGAGGTTTTGACAGGGATTCACTTTGCACAACCCATACACACCCTCCGCTAGTGATTGGCCCCTCACATGATTGTCAGAGGTTTTGACAAGGGATTCACTTTGCACAACCCATACACACCCTCCGCTAGTGATTGGCCCCTCACATGATTGTCAGAGGTTTTGACAAGGGATTCACTTTGCACAACCCATACACACCAGACGGAGTTATTTTCGAGAATCGTCTGTTGTCATCAGATATACAATGTGAAAAAGGACTTCCCCAGACTGCTTAACAAAAGAACAGAGACTGAATGTTTCAGATTCTATTTCATCGAGATTTCTTGTGATTGTACCGAACATTCTTTTGAACGTAACAAAAAACACACGTGCAGTTGTTTACATTCAACTCTGTGCGTACAAAGAACTGTTACTAAGAAAACTTTAGCACGCTTACAATTTGCTTTTCCTCTTACTTATTGTGATTGTTACTATGTTAATTCCATTATGACACCGCCACAAACAACACTTAAGTCAACCCAAACACAGACATATGTAAGACAATAACCAACATTAAAGATGCAAGATTTTGTCCATTGTAGAAAACCACACACAATTGATAAATTTATAAAACGCCAATGAAGAAGGACGCTCAGCTGCAGAGAGAAAGAAAGAAAGAAGAGAGAAAAAAAAGAAAAAAACCAAAACAAAACAAAAAAAACAACTTAATGTTTCATTCTTTTCATTTATTTTTCAGCTTGAAGCGGACTGCATGCAACTGAGGCAAAAAAAGAAAAGAAAAAAAAAAAAACTCTGTGCGTACGGACGGGAACTGCCTTAAATGTGAACAGTTTTTAAACTGTTGGTGGAGGACAAGACAGAATAAGATCGGCACTGAATCGTATGTCTCTCTGGTCTCGAGACAAGAGAAACCAAGACAGCAAAACGAACTAACCAACCACCAAACCATGAACGGGAAGTCATCAAAAATATGGTATGGTTTGAACAAAAGCTGAGAATATCTTCTTTTGAGAGAATCAGGTTTCACTTTCCTGAAGTCATCAAACGTCTTTTTATCAATCAAATCTGTATTTTACCGGCTGTGTCAACCACAGGTGTGCTCAGTGTAATCGGCATAATGAACTGGTCCTTATTTGCCTCCATACTCATTACAAGCTGACTAGTGGTTTGCGGTTTCACCATTATTTTCTTTAGAGAAGTATAAACAGTTTGTTGTCTGAACATGTATAAACCTGATATCCGTATGGTTTATTTAACGTTTGTGCATTATTTACAAAAAACGCATATTGAGTAAACAACAACAAGCATAATGCTTATAGTGGTGTTCACTATTTCTAGAAAATTACATATAATATAAATGGCGGCTATTGTACAGTTTAAATGAAAAGCTTGCA
>NC_090250.1:57049851-57057351 GCF_037325665.1 Littorina saxatilis | reverse complement strand
ACACACACGCACGCACACACGACCACACAAATATCCCCACATTGAGTGTGGGTGTGGGCGTGTTTGTGTGTGTGTGTGTGCGTGTACGTATGATAATGAATCCATGTGTGTGTGCGTGTGTGTGTGTGTGTGTGTGTGTGTGTGTGTGTATGTGTGTGTGTGTATGTGTGTGTATGTACGTATGATAATGAATCAATGTGTGTGTGTGTGTGTGTGTGTGTGTGTGTGTGTGTGTGTACGTATGATAATGAATCCATGTGTGTGTGTGTGTGTGTGTGTGTATGTGTGTGTGTGTGTGTGTGCGTGTGTGTGTGTGTGTGTGTGTGTGTGTGTGTGTGTTTGTATGTATGTGTGTGTGCATGCGTGTGTGTGTGTGTACGTGTGTGTGTGTGTGTATGTGTGTGTGTGTGAGTGTATGTTGGTGTTTGACTTTTCATTCGTGTGTGTTTACGTGTTTTTGTGTGTGTCAATGTATTCTAAGGCAGTAGGATACACCTAAAAGTACGCTGGAGTAGCCTCCCTTCCCGGATTTAGAACGCGTTTCGTGTCGTAACAGATTATCCACTTATTAGCCATATCCGTATGCAACATAATGAAATAAACATTAGGAAATGGCAGAAGTTTACAACTATCGACATTCTCTATCAGTGCAATAAAAAACAATCGTTAGAACTTGCATTTACGACATGTCGTGCGTGAGAACGTGTCACTGTAAACAAGCACTTCTTGCCCGGCTGAAGAACCATACGAACCAAACTGCTGATGAAAAAGTGTGTTCGTCCCTGCTCTGGATAAAAGACATCGGATTGATGACAACGTACGTGGCAGCGTTCACGCGAAAATAATTTTTTTAGATTATCGCTTCTACATTTTATTGCACGTACTTGGGGCAGATCAGAATTTCACACTGTAAGATGACAAGTTGGTCTTGTGTTCTTTGCCGACAGAAATCACGATGGGACAAGATGCAGATTGTGTTGAAGAGATGTTTGCAGATTATAGCATCTACATTTTATTGCTCAGATCAATGCACGTAGTTGGGGTATATATCTGAATTTCGCAATGCCGGAAGACGACAAATCGGTCTTTTGAGTTGAGAACCACATGTTCTTTGGCGGCAGAAATCACTATGGGACAAGATGAGGATTGTGTTGAGGAGGTTAAAGGCACAGTAAGCCTCCCGTAAACCATCACAGATACGGTCAGGCTTTTACACACAGTACAAACACCCTTTCATTTGAACACTCACCCCGTCGCGATATAACCTTCGTGGTTGAAAACGACGTTAAACACCAAATAAAGAAAGAAAGAAAGAAACACTCACCGATTTAGAACATCCTAGGTGCCCTCCGTAAAGAGCGAACAGTTTTCAAAGAATTTATTTTTGCGTGGTTTATCTTACCCCTGAGCCATCGTGAACCCGTGTGATCCAGTTGCCCTTTTTCACAATGTAGTCGTCAGTTAGTCATTTGAATGCGACTTGATGTGAGCTTATCTACAATAGCACGTTTTTATGCACGAAACAAACGGTTGTGGTTCACAAGAACTCTAGCGATGGCTTTTGACTTGAGAGGAACGGCGATTTGCTGCATAAACCGTCGTCTGCTACGACCCTTGCGTGACCCTGCTTCCGGGCTTTTCTTTTTTCAAACTTTCACAACTTCGAATTGCACTGATCTTGTCTTGATGAAAAAATAATTCTTTTATGATTAAAGAATGTTTGTGTAACAAGCTGTCAACTTATTATTTAGATTTTAAAAGTTAGGGTCTAGCGCAAAAACGCACCACGGTTCAAAAACATTCTGATAATCATCGATCCACGGCTATCGCCAGTTTAAGGGAAGTAACTCATGTAAAAATTGCTCGCTCTTTACGTACGGCACCTAGGATGTTCCCGTTTGGTGAGCGTTCAAATGGAAGGGTGTTTGTACTGTGTGTAAAAGCCTGACAGTATCTGTGATGGTTTACGGGAGGCTTACTGTCCGGGCGTGATTTCATGGATATTCATAACAGTCGTCCAGCACCAAAACGAGGCGCCATTGTTGTAAAGGGCCAAGTCCACGAAAATAAATTCTTTGAAAATTTCTCACGCTCGACAGAAAGCAGCCAGGATGTTCCCGTTCGGTGAGCGTTTAAATGGAAGTATGCTTGTACTGTATGTGGACGCTCGGGGAGCTCTGTGATGGTTTACGGGAGGCTTACTGTGCCTTTAATACTGACTGACTTTAGATGAAGAGTTCCTAGACCTGGTTTTTGTAGGGAGGCATCATGATGATATCCTGTGTTTTTTTAACGTTCTTGGTGACAACGCGCCAGAATCGCACGAAGATCGAACTCTCGAAGAAAACAAGTTTATCGCTGAACATCGGAAATGTGAAAGTATTACTCTTCCTGTCTGATCAGTCTCCCCATTAAATCTACAGGCTACATTATTTATCAGGTAACTTACCAAACCGGAGTGTGTGTGTGTGTGTGTGTGTGTGTGTCAGTGTGTGTGTGTGTCAGTGTGTGTGTGTCAGTGTGTGTGTGTGTGTGTGTGTGCCGGATTACCACCATTAACGCACCCTTTTGGACTTTTTTACGTAACCTTACTATGCCTGCTGTGACATTCACGAGGATTATTGTGATTCTTGGACAATCGTGTGCCTGTGCTGGACTTGCAGGAAGACAAACGGCGTCGGAACGGTATATGGAAAGCCGTTTGGCTCATAACCATTACACGTGTAATAAATCATAAATACACGTGTAATAAATGATTAATACACGTGTATTTATTTCTTATTGCACGTGTAATTTATCTTTTTTCTTATGCTATGGAATAGCATAATGATTAAATACACGTGTAATAAATATTTCATACACGTGTAAGAAATGATTAAATACACGTGTAATAAATATTTCATGCACGTGTAAGAAATGTTTATTACGCGTGTACTTAATCATTTCGTACACGTGTATGACATTTTTATTACACGTGTATTAATCATTAATTACACGTGTATTAATTATTCATTACACGTGTACTAATCATTTTTTACACGTGTAATGGTTATGAGCCAAACGGCTTTCCATAACGGTATACGTGCTGCCAAGTGTGCACGCCCAGAGCGCAGTGTGAACCGAGAGTGAGTGTGTCATTGTGTGGAAGTTTTGCTTGATTGATTTATTCATGATCTCTCACTGGGGCAATTGGTTTAAATCTAAAAATCTCCATCCCATCCGATGTTTACACTGATCACCAACAAGATAATTGGTTTGAAATGATATTTTGCACCTTTCAGGAAGGAAGTTGGGGTATAAAAGAAAGCGAGCTACTCTTTCAATCTACCGCGGCAACAAGAGCGTAGTGTCTGGAAGAAGCAGTTTGTTGGACAGAAATACAACGCCACTATGGTATGAAGTTTTCATTTTTGCTTTGATGTTGTTGCTAATGTTGCTGTTACGGCGTTGCGCTAGTGTCCGATGTTTTGACGAGAATAAGTGTAATACGCCGAGTTGAGGACGAAAGATTGTTGTGTTTTTTTGTCGAAAAGACTGTGTTCTGTATCCAAGAGTTGTTTTTCCTTGGTTTGTGTTGGGTGACTTCCCTTCCCCTTTTTGGTTTGGCAGCCGCCATTTGTACTGGTCAGCCAGCACCAGGTCCCGCTTGATTCTGAAGCATCTTTAGTTTAATGTACGCTCACATGTTGTAAGTACAGTCATTTTATTTCTAACAGTTTCTTTGAGGTATTTGTTCGATAATTTGTTTGAGTGAAGTGGAGTGGAATGCGTGTCGTTGGTTTTATTTTTGGGTTCATCGGCACAACGTGCTCTTGCTTTTGTTCAGTTTCATTTTACGTGCTCCGATATTTGGATGCTTGGTGGGGCGGTAACAGTGGAGTTTGTTTTATTAGTGTGTGTGGTTCCGTGGTTCGGACTTGTTTGCCAAATAGTGTTTTGGTCTTATGTTATTATTGTTGTTGTTTTTCAGTTTTTCACCGCAATGACGCATGACGGGAGAAGTAATACTCAAGTCAATCAAAATGGTGACACTATCTTCTCACAGTTTGTTGTTGAGTTTCTGAACGAACGTGGAGGCAGAACAGACTGTCTGCTCGAGTTGATGTGACAATAAACCCGGAAGCATATGTCGTTTTGTTGTTGTAAATGTATTCTATCGCACCATGTTCGTTGCGTTGAGTAGTTGCTTCCTGTCCCCGAGGATGGTAGCTATCGCACATTGTCATCATTTTCACGAGTTTTCATTCACAAGCACCCGGCAAATAAATCTCATGTTCCCCAGGCAATAAATCCCCGGTTACCATAGTTGCAGGAAGCAGCTCATACATGGATAATCAAAAGCAAACCCAATAGAAACGCTCGGGGATTCTTCGGCTCTTTTCATTGGTGTTTCCCCAGACCTAAACAGACGACACGACACTGCTTTGCAAAGTTCCAAAAACGAACTGGCAAACTGGCAAAAGTAAACAAAAAACAAAACTACTTCATGAAAGGTCATACATTCTTCAAAACCAAATGAAATCTAGCGATAGGTTTTGTCTTCTTACAGAGTCATGGAGTGCGTGTATCTGTGTTCCGATACACAGACGTTCGGAGAAACACGAACGTCAAGTTCAAATAAAAAGACCCCTGACACACACATATTGACCCGTGCACAAGACGTTGTATCGATAAACGAAGCACAAATAAGAAACAATAATAAAAGCAAAGAAAATAGCAACAAGATATTATGCAAACATCTAACAAAGCCGAGCAAGCAGAATGACAGGTCTAATGAAAAATAAAGAGGTACTGAGTCGGAAACAAGATCGCGATTCTTTCCTTCGCTGCACGACGCAAATCTTCTGTGACCTTTGACCAAACGTAGCTTCCACATTCGATCACTCAGCTTAATATTTACAACAGAAAGCCGAGGGGGTGGAATACCGATGAACCTACAGAACTGTGCATCCTCAAACCTGACATTTTCATCCCATCATTTAATGAACTCAAAAACACAAAGTTGCTTTCACACGCCAGCTTTGATTGCCAGTGGTTATCAAACCGGGACTCGTGTGGTTATCAGCACGGAACCCGTGTTTCAAAGCATGGCTCCCTGGGTTGATTGTGCACTTCTAACCCTAATTTTCTCACTACCAAAATGATGACAAAAACGATGTTTAGTGGTTTGTTGACAGATCACCTTTTTTGTCGGTCCTCGGGGGGCATATCGACTTTTGTTTCATATTTATTGAACAAGGCCGCCGCTGTGGTGTAGCACTGGACTTGTGATCTTCGGGTCACGCTGTGGTGTAGCACTGGACTTGTCATCTTCGGGTCACGCTGTGGTGTAGCACTGGACTTGTCATCTTCGGGTCACGCTGTGGTGTAGCACTGGACTTGTCATCTTCGGGTCACGCTGTGGTGTAGCACTGGACTTGTCATCTTCGGGTCACGCTGTGGTGTAGCACTGGACTTGTCATCTTCGGGTCACGGGTTCCAATCCGGGCCGGTCAACGGTCAGACAAGAGTCAACTTTAAATGCAGATTTAGAGACAGTATCCATGTCCAACCCCCGCGTCACCAATATGTCACGTAACAGATCTCGGCCATGCTGCCTGAAGAAGTGCATTAACACGCATACACCTGGGTAGCGCGACTCATGTTGCAGCTAGTTTTCCACTTGGTGGAAGGAACCCGAGTTTACCAGCGATATGATAATAAGGTAATGAAAATGAAAGGGAAATCCTGGTGGCACTTACGACGATTTATTAGATGATTTACACGGGGGGGGGGGGGGGGGGGGGGGGTTGTTATTTAACTCGAAACTGATTTTTTGTTTATTGTAATTTGTGTTGTTTTTCCTCCCAAAGAACATTCTAGACGATTTCCACCTTTATGATTAAAACCTCATTTCATCGATTTTACCATCAATCAAAACGTTGACACAAGCTTTTCGATCCTTTGCACGAATGCACAATAATGCAGACGGCAATTTGCGCGAGGCTGATTGCTTAGATACAAATGATGGCGTATTCTGTGACTGTGATTAGATCATTTCCGCGTTTCAGTGCAGCTGGACAGAATGCGGGGGAGAATTTTTCAGTAAATATGCTCTGACTTTTCGCTGCACTGTTTGCTGACATGCTTCGTTGGTAGTTGTTTTGATCCTGACGGTAACTCAATTTTTATGTTCTGATTTTTCCTTTAACAAACTTACATGCTTCGATGGTTTTTGATCCCAACAGGTTTATATTGCAATTTGTTTAAAGAAACCTACGATCGATAAATCTCATTCACAAACACCCACGTTGCCGAGATGGATTTTGTTTAATCAGTGAATTTAAACAGTCCCAGTGGGGGCGATTTACATTATAGGCCTATTATTCGAAACACAATTAATGCTCGTGGTTTTTATTTTCAATGAAAACTTAGAGGTCAACGTGTAACGGTGATGACTGATGGCCGTATAACACAATGTCCCGTGATACAGACTGATGGCCGTATAACACAATGTCCCGTGATACAGACTGATGGCCGTACACCACAACTGTTGAAACCAATGTCCCGTGATACAGACTGATGGCCGTACACCACAACTGTTGAAACCAATGTCCCGTGATACAGACTGATGGCCGTACAACACAACTGTTGAAACCAATGTCCCGTGATACAGACTGATGGCCGTATAACACAACTGTTGAAACCAATGTCCCGTGATACAGACTGATGGCCGTATAACACAACTGTTGAAACCAATGTCCCGTGATACAGACTGATGGCCGTACAACACAACTGTTGAAACCAATGTCCCGTGATACAGACTGATGGCCGTATAACACAACTGTTGAAACCAATGTCCCGTGATACAGACTGATGGCCGTACAACACAACTGTTGAAACCATTGTCCCGTGATACAGACTGATGGCCGTACAACACAACTGTTGAAACCATTGTCCCGTGATACAGACTGATGGCCGTATAACACAACTGTTGAAATCAATGTCCCGTGATACAGACTGATGGCAGTACAACACAACTGTTGAAACCATTGTCCCGTGATACAGACTGATGGCCGTATAACACAACTGTTGAAACCAATGTCCCGTGATACAGACTGATGGCCGTATAACACAACTGTTGAAACCAATGTCCCGTGATACAGACTGATGGCCGTATAACACAACTGTTGAAACCAATGTCCCGTGATACAGACTGATGGCCGTACAACACAACTGTTGAAACCAATGTCCCGTGATACAGACTGATGGCCGTATAACACAACTGTTGAAATCAATGTCCCGTGATACAGACTGATGGCAGTACAACACAACTGTTGAAACCATTGTCCCGTGATACAGACTGATGGCCGTATAACACAACTGTTGAAATCAATGTCCCGTGATACAGACTGATGGCCGTATAACACAACTGTTGAAATCAATGTCCCGTGATACAGACTGATGGCCGTATAACACAACTGTTGAAACCAATGTCCCGTGATACAGACTGATGGCCGT